>NC_086342.1:44294501-44425844 GCF_032445375.1 Bacillus rossius redtenbacheri | reverse complement strand
TTACCCCCTGGCCGCGGCGGTGGCGGGGGGTGGAGGTGGTGAAGATCTTAGTTTGCAAAAATTTCCCTCCTCTCCCCTGGACCATGAAGGTGCATCTTCCCCCTCCATGTCGCTCGTCGGACCGTGGGACACGGCGCTGAGGGCAGAGACCTAATGTCCCTTCAAGGACACGTGTGCTGGTCGCCACGTGCTAACAATATATTACAAAATTATTTTATAAAGAATAACTTTTAATATTTATTCCAAGTATAAAGTTATAAAGAATTTATTTTCTTTACAAGTATAAAGATGTATAATTTTTTTTACAAGTATAAAGATGTATAATTTTTTTTTACAAGTATAAATATGAATAATTTTTTTTTCCAAGTATAAAGCTGAAAAGAATTAATTTTTTTTTCCAAGTGTAACGATGTATAATTTTTTAAGTATTTTTTTTTTCAAGTATAATCATGAAGAGATAAA
Organism: Bacillus rossius redtenbacheri; assembly: GCF_032445375.1. Classification (NCBI taxonomy): domain Eukaryota; kingdom Metazoa; phylum Arthropoda; class Insecta; order Phasmatodea; family Bacillidae; genus Bacillus; species Bacillus rossius. The sequence goes on along the minus strand of NC_086342.1, from coordinate 44,425,382 downwards.
TTTTTTGTTTTTAAAAACAATGTGTGTGTATAGTAACTTGGGGGATTTATTATTATGATAAAACACAAACATTAAATTTTTTTTTTCCATTTTATTTTCTCTGCGTTTCATACATACATATATATACATCACTCACACATTAGTTTTTGCCCCAATTCCCCCTCCCCCCTACCGAGTACCTTCTTCGTGCCGAGTAGACGTAGATTTTTTTTATATATATTCATTTGTTTAACAAGTTTTTTTTAATACATACTTTAACATCAAAAACATTATAGGAATTTTAATTTAGTTTTGTAGATATACATTTTTAAAAATAATTCTTGATTACAAAGTTTTTTTTACAGAGATGCAAAACACAAAATAATTGTAAGAACATGGCTATTTTTTTTTCGTTTAGGTTTTGATTAAAAAGATACAACATCAAAAATAATAACATTTATAAAGTATATGACGGTTGAATTTTGCGTTGCCTATGAATATGCATTGCCGCGTTAAAGTTAGCGTCACACAATAGTTTTGATCTGGCCACGGGACACAGTTCACGACAGCAAGGTGTCTCAAACTTTGAACAATAACCTAAATCATCGTGGTACATGTACCTACAATGTTTTAGTCCACCGCACTGTTCACTGTAGTGGTATTTACGATTACCGATTTTCGATGTATTTAGTTCATCAATCGAACACGGAAAATACGCTTGCGGATGGCATAGTTTGATTACACAATTTGGGTTCGTACAGTCATATGCGATTATAGGTTTCACGGTACCGAAGGGATCCTTGGAATCCCATTTAAGCCTAAAGTGCGTGTCGTCACGACAAGATTCAAAATACGTAATGTCAGTGGTGAACACGTCGGTAGTGGAACCGTAATAAAACACTTGATATTGAACGCACTGCTGTCCTGATCGTACGAAAGAATAGTTTTCTTGACTGCTGTCGAACAAGGCACACTTTTCAGTCTCGTGAGGGCGTGGGTCCGGACAGAGGTCCCAGCACCACGTGATGACATCTTCGTCATCGTCGTCGACGACGTCGTCGACGTCGTCGGCGTGGTCGACAAAGTCTGGGTACCTAATAGAAGATGTCCTCTGGGCGAACCACGTTGACGATCTCCGGGGCAGCTGTCGCGTCACGACGGCTGAGACGTCCTCGTTTGGGACGTGCGGCTGCCAGGGCCCCTCTGCGAAAGATGTCCAAAAATTGTCGGACGATGGCGACATCGATGGGCTTCGACGATGGCCCTCGTCGACGCGGTCACCCGTCGTCGACATGTTGATATTGCTGGAATTGTTACGAGGATGCCGCGACGATGGCGCCTCACTCTTCGATGCCGGAGTCTTGTGCGTCTTGCTGCTGCTGCTGCTGCTGTAGCTCTATGGCCGCCTCCACCGTACACAGGATGCGGTGGTGTAGATACAGGATGAATTCCTCGCATCCGGGAAATGCATCGAGGGTACTTATGATGGTTGCAGTTAGCGATTGGCGAATTTTATCGAACGACATCCCTTCATATCCTGTGATTATTTCACCGATGAAATCATGCATTTCAGCAAGCGAAACCATGATTATTTTATTACGTGAAAAAAAAAAACAAAAATCCGTCTCCGCGACACGATGTAAGTACTCGGCGTCGACGGAGGAGGAACTGAGGCAAAAACTGACGGCTCCCGGGTCCTGCAGCCGGTATTTATACTTTTAAAGGTAGAATAGGGGTGAGGAGGAGGGTAGGGGTGCGAATGACGGTAAAGTGAGGGAGGGTGGGAAAAAACTAGAGTAGTGGTGGGGGAGGGTGGTTATTACGATAAAAAAAATAAAAATAAAATTAAAAAAGGGAGGGGTGGATCGTCGTGTGCGAAAAAAATAATTTTTTATGAAGGGGGGGGGAAGGGGGGGGGGGGTGTAAGTTCGTATATGTACATGGTAAGAAGTGGTGGGGGTCAGTCTGCCTGCAGTCACCTAGGGGGAAGGATCGGTCGCCATTTTTATTTGTTTGCCCTCACCGGGTTCGAACCGAGGACTCCAAACTCCGTGTCGTAAAAGTATATTTTTTATAAGTATTTTATTAAAATTTTATTAAATGAATTTTTTTATAATTTTTAAAATTTTTTTCATTAAAATCGGATAATAAATAAAAAAGTTAAAGATGGCGATCGTAACGGAAAATGCAACGGTGACGTCATCGTCCAATATGGCGGAAAACACAATTCCGGAATTTTCGAGAACACAATGACGTCATCCAAGATGGCGGATCCAAGATGGCGGATCCAAAATGGATGCCGGGGTCAAGGTCAAGGTCAAAGGTCAAGGTCACATCCATCCAAGATGGCCGCCGTGACGTCACAATCCAATATGGCGGACCGACAATCACAATCCACACCCAGAACCCAGTCCCAGTATGCCCATTTGTATACTACTCCCAAATACTATATACCTATATTAACTATAAATAATATTATATATACTGTATTGTATTAGGAGTAACATTGAGTTTGTATTAATATTAACACAGTGTATAAACGCAGTGTATACTAGCTGTTTCTAGAATAAGTAACTAGGCACCACACAGGCTAAAGCTTCATTTTGACATAAAATTAACTTAACTGTTTACAGGGAGGGTTAAAAGTATATTTTGACATAAATAATGTGACACGAAAAGACTTGGCTAAAAACATTTTTGAAAATTTCTGAAAAGGGAACAAAGTATTTTTTTAAAGAGTACATTCAAGCCTCTTTCTTGTACACGGAAGTAAATAAAATATATAAGCAAGTAAATAAACACTGTTTCATACCCTTGCTAGCATGATGTGATGTGAACACACAACACGATTTTGTGCCTCATTTTTTTTCAGCGAGATTTTAAATTTTTTGACAAAGATTTAATAAAATTTATATCCACAAGAAAACAAGCGTTAAATTATATTTTTCAAAGATGCTTTGAGTACAAATACTTTTCTGATTGTTTATACAATAATTATACACGTAAAAGCATGAAAGACCGATCCGTTCATAAAGCGCACTAGCTAGCATACAATCCCTTGCATATTGGTCGCTAGCACACACTGCCGCAATACGATACAAGTTCTCCATAAGTCAAGGGTGCAAGAAGGGATGTACATTCTTGTACAATAAATTGCAACATGCTCACAAATTGTAAAGTAAAGTGGTACAAACTCGCGGAAAATTAGAGATAATGCAAACATGTTAACTGTTTTTTTTTGCAATTTTTTTAAAATTAAATTTATGAATAAGAAGTGAATAATATCCCGAGTGTGTGGATTGTTTTAATCTTAAATTTAAAATTTTGTGAAACCATTAATACGTTGCTTTCAAATGTTTAATTTGTTTGTAAGATGAACAAAATCTCATTAAGGTACAATGCGGCGTGGTGCAGCTTCCAGCCCTAAGTTCGAACTGGAACATGAGACAAACTTAACACTAAAACTACAAGTAGGGGAAGTAGCATCGGTAGAGCTTGTAGAGCTATCTGTAGACAATTGGGAAGCCAAATCTCAGTCTACTAGGAGGGCAAGTATTTAGCTGCCACTTTAAGTATAAATTTAACTTTTTTAAATTTGGTTTAAACCAGAATTTAAAATGTTTTATTTAAAACATAATCAATTATCAGAATTAACATACAACCGCTCTTTATTCGTGGCTTATGAATTTTTTATGTTCTGTAAACCCGTTATGTCTTAAAAGTTGTTAATTTTTTGTGAAGCTGCAGTTATAGACTGAATAAACATTATAATTGAGTATAACGCTTACTGCTTTTTCCTATTTGCGTCATCTGAAGTTTTACAAATGGTTGGTCCTTAAGAAATCACAAAATATGTGTGGAAAAATATCTGTTATGTTTAAAGTTTCCCCAAAAAACCTTAAATTATTTTTACAAATTATTTATTTATTTAGCATATTGATTTCTGTGCCATTCAACAGCTGTTAGCCAATTATAGAATGACACATACATAACAAAACTGACAACATATAAATACATTAAACATCAGAAAAACATATTAACACGAGGTACATAAAATTACATTACGACAAAACACGAAAAAAAAAAACACAGTAGATATATCGATATTAAAATAATAGTGTTCATATAATTTATTTTATCACTTTTCTTTTAATAAAAATATTTAACAACTAAAAGTGTATGTAAAATAAAAAAATAGATTATGAAAGAATTGGAATAATCTTAATTCTTAAGATTTTGCCAATGAATGGTTCTAGATTATTACATAAAAGAGTTATAGTTTACACATCTACCAACAATATTTTATGTTTAAAAATAAATTTAACCGTGTTTAAAATAAATTTTAAAATTTCTCTAATTCTATGATTTTGTGTTGGAATTCTTAATACAATTTGAGATATTATGTCTGAGCAATCAAAATATGTTATGAAAGTGTTTATAAATAATGCATCACTGATTGAACCTGTAATGAATATAGAATGACTATTAAATTTAGACAATTAAATAGCATGTTCAAAATGACTGTCAAAAGCTTGAAGATTTTCAAATATTAATATAAGAACCTTTTTATGTATATTTTATATTTTATTAAAATTAGAGTAACATATCGAACTACTAATTACAGAACAGTATTCTGATTGGGATCTAATCAAAGTGAAGGATAAACAAAGTATACAATGAGATGTTGGTGCAGAGAAAGTATTAAATTTATAAGACTTAAAGTTCTTAATTTGCTGCTTATAATATCATTTACATGTTGGTGAAAATAAGCTTGGTATTCAAAGTGACTCCAAAGCGCTTAAAGTTAACACATTTAATATTTCTTCTTTTCTATATAATTATGATTAGCTGAATATAAGATTTTCAATTAATGTTACACACAATGTGTTTTTTTATAATCGAGGGACATTTGATTATTAGAACTCCTCGTCGGAACAGCTAAAATATCACGTTTAAAGCTTCCCAATCATATTTTCTAGTTATAGTTTAGTAAAATTTTATTTCCTTGGTATATAATATTTTTAAAAAGTTTTAATTGCATTCGTTATACCATTTATAAATATATTAAATAGTAGTAGAGATATATTACAACACTGTGGAACACTTGATGTAATAGAACACCATGATGGTGCATTTGCAACTTATCAAAAATTATAAAGATTACTGCAATTAAAAATAATTTCAGTGAAAAAGGGATTCGACTAAATAGCTTTGTATGAGTATTAAATTGATGTTTTGATATTATGTTGGCAATCAAGTCATTCAAATATATAACAATATTTGTTAAATTAGATCTTCTATATTGTAAACCATGTTTTTCAGAAATTTTTTATGATTAAATTCATGTCCCCTATTTTTTTTTCCGAAAACGTTTGAAAAGCTACATATCAAAGATAATACTCGATAGTTTGTGAATAATGTTTTTCGAAAGCAGGTATCACAGTTGAATTTTTCCATAAAGAAGGAACAGGGCCATTGATTACACTGGCATTCAAAATAAGTCAATGATAAAGTGAAGGTGTTCATACTGTAGTCGCCAGAACTCGTGAGGGCTATCTGCGCGGGGGTGAGGTAACCCTTTTGCGAGGGGAGGTAGGGGCGGAAGAGAAAGTTGGCCCCGCCTACAAGCTGCGCTAGGAGCCATTTAAAACACATTGACCTTCGTCTGCGCTGCAGTAGTGACGGGACTGTGAACAATGACAAGTAACGCGCGGCCGAAGAGATTTAAGAAAGTTATTCATAGCAAGGAAAGATAAATAATGAGTGTTGTTGAAGCTTGTGACGAATAGTCACGAAATAAATGTTTGTAATCATTGTTAAATGAAACATAAATAAATGGTCATAACATGTCGCATTTTAAACGATGTTAAAGCAAGAGACTATAAATAAGTGTGCTCTCAATAATTTAAATGGATAAATTTATATATATATATTTAATTTTGTCTTCAAAATTATGATACGGATTTAAATTAAATATATCAGTTATTTTTGAAATATAATAAAGAAAACATCGTGAATGCATTAGAAACTCTTACCCTACTTACCAGACATAACCATTGAAGAAAAGCAGTATTTTTTTTTTTTGCTTTTCTCTCATAAATAAATATTTTAACGCGTGTGTAAAAAAGATCTTTAGTTTACATTAATTTCTATATAAAACTAACGACATGCCAACGTTTTTGTACATAGTATATTATTTTATATTACCAAACCTGTACGACATGAGCCTTGGTGAAAACACACATATTATATATATATATATATATATATATATATATATAAGTTTCCAGTTTGTGATGGATGTTATAGTCTAGTTTTAAGATGATTTATGACAGCTGTATGTACATATCTGTTATTTATATAATGTTACGAACGTTAGCCAGGCCGCGTCACGCGCAGCTGCACGCCGTAACATGAGATGTGCAGTGCGCACCTGGGTCGCCGCTTTATCTCCCTCCAGCCCTCCGCTCCCCCCGCGAGCCGCCCTGCCTTTGACACGTAACTGACACCGGACAGCTGGGAGTTACGCGAGCCGCCGTCACGTGTTTTCGAGAGATTTCTGCCATCTGGACGGCACGGAGCGACGCGACAGGCCCCGGCCGCTCTCGTGAGTTCTGGAATTGCGGCTGATAGATAAAACGAGGACGGCGGCCTCGAGAGAGTCAGTCAGTGGAGTTCGGAGTGTTCAGTCGGAGAATGAGTGAGTTCTCCCGTGGCGGAGATCCGGGCGATAGTGCCGCGGGTGCGGCAGAGTGGCGAAGTCCTTGGACGAAGGTTCCAGGGCAGGGAGTGAGTGAGTTCAGTGGAGTCGGGAGTTTCCGGGCGATAGTGTCGCGGGAGCGGCGGAGTCCCGCGTGAAGTGGCGAGCGAGTCGCCGAGTGGGATCTCGGCGAAGGGTGTGACGGCGGCGGCGGAGTGCGGCGACGGAGTCCCGCGGCGGAGACCCACGAGGGGTGCTGCGGCGAGAGTTGCGCCGGAAGTGCGGCCCAGCGAGGTGTGTGGAACGAGTGACTGGGGAATAGACATTTCTTTAAGTGTAGTTTATTATTTGCCATCTTAGAAGATTAATTGTAAGTGACAACAAGTGGTAATAAATAAAACTGTGTGTGTTAAATAAAATCTATTAATTGGGCTATCCTTTACGAACCCGCAGGAAAATCGTAACAATATATTTTACATTTACTCAACTTAACGGAGTGGAGAGTTTTTGATGAAAGCTAAAAAGCTAAAAAGCGAGCTTAAGAAGATATGAGGTATGAAACAGTGGATTTTATCCGGATCGCCTAACTGGAAAACGAATGGTCAGACTATTACATTACCGCATGAACTTATGAAACTTAATGTATCACTACAGTTTCTCATGCAGAGCTTCATTGTGTTTATGTATTTATTCGAAAAATTAAATATTGGATTGACAAATAAGTTATAGCTTGACTTCGTGTCAACAGAATGATTATTTGCAAGAGAACGCATAATTTTTATCGGGTTTTACAAACCAAGAACACACGAAGTGCACTTTGAACCGATGGTCTAATGCTTTCAGGACGCATAGTAAGCTGTACAGCTGTTGAACTTCTGGAGGGAGGGGAGAAGCGGAAAGCCTGACCTGCGTGGTAGAGCGCGGAGTGGGGGGAAAACGAGGACTAGGGAGGCCAACCCTCACGTCGTTTGGTAACAACAGTACAGATCTTTACTTTAAAGTTAAGGATACTGTCAGATCCAGTCGCTTTGTTTTGAGTTTTTTTTTGGTTGGTCACATTAATAAACTCTCAATGTTGTAGGAATCGAGATATTTAAAGTACTATCATGGTTTACGTTGGCATGATGTATATTGTCTTTTATTTTATTTAATTTTCCAGAGGTGTTAACGTATATAAAAGATGAGCAAAATTAATCTGTATACTTAAAAATTCATAAAAATTAAACAGTGAAGCCGATTTACCTGAAATTTCATTAAACCAAAAGAGAACATTTGAAAGTTTTTTTGAAGTGAAACTTCTTTGGTCGAAATGAGAGTAAGGTTTCAAGGCCAAATTTTAATACGTTTTCGTGAAACGTTTATGTCGGAAAATTACAAAAGATAGGTACTTGGCCAAATAGATATAAAGAGAGCACTATGCCATACATGTTCCGGGCTCGTTTTTGATCTCCTCTTTTGTGCAAAGATTCGTCCCCCACCCCAAATAAAGAAATAGATAAACAAAGAATAATACAGAGAGTGTGGGCATGCTCTTGTTTCGAAAATAGATATAGGTATCCTATACAGTAAGCTGTGAATACCTTACTTTTTATACTTACTGCCAGCGCGCTCGTGGTGAAATGCGTGGCGGTGGTGAGGGCGAGTGTGTGGCGGTGGTGAGGGCGAGTATGTGCCGGTGGTGAGGGCGAGTGTGTGGCGGTGGTAAGGGCGAGTGTATGCCGGTTGTGAGGACAATTGTGTGTGACAGTGAGGAGGGCGAGTGTGTGCCGGTGGTGAGGGCGAGTGTGTGGCGGTGGTGAGAACAAGTGTGTGCCGGTGGTGAGGGCGAGTGTGTGGTGGTGGTGAGGGCGAGTGTGTGGCGGTGGTGAGGGCGAGTGTGTGGCGGTGGTGAGGGCGAGTGTGTGGCGGTGGTAAAGGCGAGTGTGTGGCGGTGGTGAGGGCGAGTGTGTGGCGGTGGTAAAGGTGAGTGTGCGGCAGTGGTGAGGGCGAGTGTGTGGTGGTGGTGAGGGTGAGTGTGTGCCGGTGGTGAGGGCGAGTGTGTGTGACAGTGATGAGGGCGAGTGTGTGCCGGTGGTGAGGGCGGGTGTGGCAGTGGTGAGGGCGAGTGTGTGTGACAGTGATGAGGGCGAGTGTGTGGCAGTGGTGAGGGCGAGTGTTTGCCGGTGTTGAAGGCGAGTATGTGGCAGTGGTTAGGGTGAGTGTGTGGCAGTGATGAGGGCGAGTGTATGACAGTGGTGTGGCGGTGGTGAGAGCGAGTGTGTGGCGGTGGTGAGGGCGAGTGGGTGCCGGTGATGAGGGCGAGTGTGTGGCGGTGATACAGGCGAGTGTGTGGCTGTGGTGAGGGCGAGTGTGTGCCGGTGGTGAGGGCGAGTATGTGCCGGTGGTGAGGGCGAGTGTGTGCCGGTGGTGAGGGCGAGTGTGTGGCATTGGTTAGGGTGAGTGTGTGGCGGTGATGAGGGCGAGTGTATGACAGTGGTGTGGCGGTGGTGAGAGCGAGTGTGTGGCGGTGGTTGGCCAGTGTGTGCCGGTGATGAGGGCGAGTGTGTGGCTGTGGTGAGGGCGAGTGTGTGCCGGTGGTGAGGGCGAGTGTGTGGCAGTGGTGATGGCGAGTGTTAGCCGGTGTTGAAGGTGAGTGTGTGGCAGTGGTTAGGGCGAGTGTGTGTGACAGTGTTGAGGGCGAGTGTGTGGCGGTGGTGAGGGCGAGTGTGTGCCGGTGGTGAGGGCGAGTGTGTGGCTGTGGTGAGGGCGAGTGTGTGCCTGTGGTGAGGGCGAGTGTGTGGCAGTGGTGATGGCGAGTGTTTGCCGGTGTTGAAGGTGAGTGTGTGGCAGTGGTTAGGGCGAGTGTGTGTGACAGTGTTGAGGGCGAGTGTGTGGCGGTGGTGAGGGCGAGTGTGTGCCGGTGATGAGGGCGAGTGTGTGGCTGTGGTGAGGGCGAGTGTGTGCCTGTGGTGAGGGCGAGTGTGTGGCAGTGGTGATGGCGAGTGTTTGCCGGTGTTGAAGGTGAGTGTGTGGCAGTGGTTAGGGCGAGTGTGTGGCTGTGGTGAGGGCGAGTGTGTGCCGGTGGTGAGGTTGAGTGTGTGGCAGTGGTGAGGGCGAGTGTGTGGTGGTGGTGAGGGTGAGTGGTGTGGCGGTGGTGAGGGCAAGTGTGTGGCTGTGGTGAGGGCGAGTGTGTGCCTGTGGTGAGGTCGAGTGTGTGGCATGGTGAGGGCGAGTGTTTGCCGGTGTTGAAGGCGAGTATGTGGCAGTGGTTAGGGTGAGTGTGTGGCGGTGATGAGGGCGAGTGTATGACAGTGGTGTGGCGGTGGTGAGAGCGAGTGTGTGGCGGTGGTGAGGGCGAGTGGGTGCCGGTGATGAGGGCGAGTGTGTGGCGGTGATACAGGCGAGTGTGTGGCTGTGGTGAGGGCGAGTGTGTGCCGGTGGTGAGGGCGAGTATGTGCCGGTGGTGAGGGCGAGTGTGTGCCGGTGGTGAGGGCGAGTGTGTGGCATTGGTTAGGGTGAGTGTGTGGCGGTGATGAGGGCGAGTGTATGACAGTGGTGTGGCGGTGGTGAGAGCGAGTGTGTGGCGGTGGTTGGCCAGTGTGTGCCGGTGATGAGGGCGAGTGTGTGGCTGTGGTGAGGGCGAGTGTGTGCCGGTGGTGAGGGCGAGTGTGTGCCGGTGGTGAGGGCGAGTGTGTGGCTGTGGTGAGGGCGAGTGTGTGCCGGTGGTGAGGGCGAGTGTGAGTGACAGTGTTGAGGGCGAGTGTGTGGCGGTGGTGAGGGCGAGTGTGTGCCGGTGGTGAGGGCGAGTATGTGCCGGTGGTGAGGGCGAGTGCGTGGCGGTGGTGAGGGCGAGTGTGTGCCGGTGGTGAGGGAGAGTATGTGCCGGTGGTGAGGGCGAGTGTGTGCCGGTGGTGAGGGCGAGTATGTGCCGGTGGTGAGGGCGAGTGTGTGCCGGTGGTGAGGGCGAGTGTGTGTGACAGTGTTGAGGGCGAGTGTGTGGCGGTGGTGAGGGCGAGTGTGTGCCGGTGGTGAGGGCGAGTATGTGACAGTGTTGAGGGCGAGTGTGTGGCGGTGGTGAGGGCGAGTGTGTGCCGGTGGTGAGGGCGAGTATGAGCCGGTGGTGAGGGCGAGTGTGTGGCGGTGGTGAGGGCGAGTATGTGCCGGTGGTGAGGGCGAGTGTGTGACGGTGGTGAGGGCGAGTGTGTGGCGGTGGTGAGGGCGAGTGTGTGTGAGGGCGAGTGTGTGGCGGTGGTGAGGGTGAGTGTGTGCCGGTGGTGAGGGCGAGTATGTGACAGTGTTGAGGGCGAGTGTGTGGCGGTGTTGAGGGCGAGTGTGTGGCGGTGGTGAGGGCGAGTGTGTGCCGGTGGTGAGGGCGAGTATGTGCCGGTGGTGAGGGCGAGTGTGTGACAGTGGTGAGGGCGAGTGTGTGGCGGTGGTGAGGGCGAGTGTGTGGCGGTGGTGAGGGCGTGTGTGTGGAGGTGGTGAGGGCGAGTGTGTGGCGGTGGTGAGGGCGAGTGTGTGCCGGTGGTGAGGGCGAGTATGTGCCAGTGGTGAGGGCGAGTGTGTGACAGTGGTGAGGGTAAGTGTGTGGCGGTGGTGAGGGCGAGTATGTGCCGGTGGTGAGGGCGAGTGTGTGACAGTGGTGAGGGCGAGTGTGTGGCGGTGGTGAGGGCGAGTATGTGCCGGTGGTGAGGGCGAGTGTGTGACAGTGGTGAGGGCGAGTGTGTGGCGGTGGTGAGGGCGAGTATGTGCCGGTGGTGAGGGCGAGTGTGTGGCTGTGGTGAGGGCGAGTGTGTGGCGGTGGTAGGGCGAGTGTGTGGTGGTGGTGAGGGCGAGTGTGTGGCGGTGGTGAGGGCGAGTGTGTGCCGGTGGTGAGGGCGAGTGTGTGCCGGTGGTGAGGGCGAGTGCGTGGCGGTGGTGAGGGCGAGTGTGTGCCGGTGGTGAGGGCGAGTATGTGCCGGTGGTGAGGGCGAGTGTGTGACAGTGGTGAGGGCGAGTGTGTGGCGGTGGTGAGGGCGAGTGTGTGGCGGTAGTGAGGGCGAGTGTGTGGCTGTCGTGAGGGCGAGTGTGTGCCGGTGGTGAGGGCGAGTGTGTGGCGGTGGTGAGGGCGAGTGTGTGTGACGGTGATGAGGGCGAGTGTGTGCCGGTGGTGAGAGCGAGTGTGTGTGAGAGTGATGATGGCGAGTATGTGGCGGTGGTGAGGGCGAGTGTGTGGCGGTGGTGAGGGCGAGTGTGTGCCGGTGATGCAGGCGAGTGTGTTGTCTGCACGGCAGGGCAGGATGTACGGCCTGCTGCTGGAGAACCTGGCCGAGTTTATCCGGCAGGCGTACGGCGAGGACAAGTGGGAGGAGATCCGGCGCCAGGCGCAGGTGGAGCAGCCCAGCTTCAGCGTGCACCAGGTGTACCCGGAGAACCTCATCCCGCGCCTGGCCAACAAGGCCATGCAGGTCAGCCGCTACCTCCAGTCACGGGCTCTGCCGCTTCCCTTTGCTCGTGCGCGCACCCACTGGCCAAGTGATCTGCTGGCATTTGGAGCAGTTGTGGTCGGAGTTTGTGCACAGTAGATACTGAAGTACAGTACACCCGATTATCCGCAAAATTAAGTGGCAGGGCCGCCGCGGATAGTGAAAATCGCGGATAATCCGCAAAAGAGCAGAAAATGGGAAACATAAAAAGGAAAGATTAATTTCAACTTCAAAATCTAAAAATATATGTACAGTAAAAGTTATAATTAACATATTTTTTTTGAATGATGCTAAAATTTATAGTATTTTACTGAATAATTAACATACAATACATTTCAGTAATGTAAAAATGAAAGTGCTCAACCATACGACCAGAAACAAAGTGCGACCGAGAAAATAAAACAGCAAATCATGCCAGCCTACTGCATGAGTTCCGAGAAGGCCTGTGGCTTTTTACTGTATATTACACACAATTCACTCGTCAGTACAGTTAAAATTTGCTCACTTGTAATAAAATACAGATTTAAATAAGTGCTGTATTTTTTCGTAGCATGCGCGGATAATAGGGAGTTTACTGTACTTAATTTGGCTAAAATATAATCAGAAGCCTGTCCCAGGACAAACTATTAAGATACTACTCACATTTAAAAAAAAATCCAGTAATGTGTAATTTAAAGAAAGTAAAAGAATTTTCTCCTGTCAAGTTTGAACCACTTTCATTAAGCTTATTAATTGCGCAGTTTAACCACTGCACTGCAAATCCTGACAGAAGATTCTAAGTAGTACTATATGTATTATAATTTTGTAACACGTATATATTTGAAACTTTAAATTATTCTTTACTATAACTATTTTATTTTACCAAATGTATTGCAGGGTAGTTTAACTGTCTTATAGTTTATTTTCATACCCCAATACGTTGTTATGTCACACAATTTTTATGAAAGTGATTATATATGAGTTCATGTTCATACACATGGGTCCGCCATCTATCTGTGAGAATCTCGTTGCATGGTGCGCGCGCAATAGTAAGAATTCACTCTAATCATTTATCGATAACGCGCCTAAAGAAGTATAATAATAAAACACGTTTTTGAAATGTAAATAAGTAATTCTATTAATTACCTATATCTATTATCAGCACGACCATTATCAAAACTGAATTACGTAGGAACAATTAAGTAAACTAACGGTATTTTGCTCCAGTTTTGAATTAAAATTGATGATAAGGATGACTAGATTGTTTGAGTGATATTTTTAGTAATTAAAATCAGCTGGTGTTGTAACGCCCCTCGTGCCCTTGATTTTTAGTGTTATAACACCTCTTAAAAGTCCTAGGAAACAGCTGAGCAACAAGCTACAAAATTCACATAAAATTCGAACATCACCAGAGGTGGCACGAGGCGGGGAACAAAACAATTTAGAAACTCCCTACAAACAATCCATTTGGGAGTCAGTGGATCGGTAGAAATATACATATAGGTACTCAATTAAATAAAAACAACAAAATAAGTCATGTGATCTATAGGCTTCCTGGTTTATTTATATTAATATTCTTTTATGTAGTGCATAATCTTTCTTTAATTAGATTTTGCCAGAAAAGATCAAGGCAGATTAACCATCGATCAACAAATTAGCATTTTAACATCTTAGCAATCATTAATGAAGAAAACATGAACACAATTTATAGTGCTAGCGAGTCCGGACCGCGAATCTAGCGAAAATTTAACAAGATTCTAGCCATAGTGAAATGTTTACAAAAAAAGTTAGAATATATTGCCTTGGTTTTGAATCTTATGCAAAAAAAATTACAATATCCCCATGTCCAATAAGGGTTAATTCTTCTTGAGTCATAATTACTGAAGATATAACTTTACATAGTTCACAAAAACTTCTCCCGTGTACACTGGCACACCAAGATTAATGAAATTTTGTCGTTCAGAACTCACGACCAGGTAAAATTCGGCGGGAAGAGCAGAATAAATTTTTTTGGGGTTCACTGAATTGACTTTCAATCACGACCATTTGTGGAGGGGTGACTCTCGGATGACGGGGGTGTTTCTTCAATCGGTAGTTATCTCTTGCACCCTGCCTGCAACAAGGTCCAATATCACCAGAGATTAGGCCAAGTAGCAGACAGACCATCAATCAGGCAAAAGCCCGCTAAAAGGGAGCGAATTGGGGGAAATATTGAATGCAAAAGACTCACCGAAGCAGGGTGATGACAGATGATTCCATTCATGTTGCGCGATCGCCAGTTAGGACGCGCATCGCGGAGATGTCGCGGAAGCACAACTAAAACGTAGCTATTCGGGTTGGCTGACTAACTAACAGAAGACAAAGAAAAGTTTTAGGGAAAAATTCCCTCGGCCAAGACCATCACATCCTATAGCGCAGAAGAAGGCAGATCTGCACGCGATTTATTATTCAAGAAGCAGTTCGACAGAGACGCCGATGTAGTCAGCCCAACAGCCCGCGCATTAATCCATCATGGCGGCTAGATCGTCAAAAAAAAAAAAAAGGATGCTGGGACCCAGTAGTACGAAAAGGGGGGGGGGGGGGGGGGGATATGGCTCAGCGCCGAAAGGAGCCGAAGACGTCCGAGGCAAGGTAAAACGAAGGTCTGTTGCTTGGTAAAAACCTCTATAGCCGTCGAGCGCCGCGCGCTCTATGGAGGCGCAGTTGAACTAAGTTTAACTTCGACTCGCAAATCTCGCGCTAGGTGACTTGCAACCAGCATGGGGGACAAGTGTGCTCTCTGGCGGCCAAGGAAAAGAGAGAGGGAGAGACTTAAGGACACGACCACTAGAGTGCGCCGAAAACCAGGGAAAGAGAACTAGGATAAAAAAAAGGTTTGATATGAGTGTACAGAAGTCTGACAAAAATTAAATAAGAATAAAAATGCAAAAAATTTAAAAATGAAAATTTGAGCCTAAAAATTAAAATCTGTGCCAATCATACCAATAAACGGCACAGTGTATCTAAAACACTGTCAACTGATTAATAAGATTTATAGTCTTCTGCTGTTTAGTTAGAATATTGAATTTTGATTCTGTTTAGAGTTTAAACGGATCGCTCGTTAATAAACGATGCAAATATTATCTAAGAACTGCATGTTGGGAAATACAATTTGTACAAGCTAATAAATAAATTGGATAAAGTCTCCAAGCATCGTATTTATCAAGTGGTTGCTTGTAAAGTTCGATACTATTTTGCTATAAGTATCGTGGTAGCACGATTTCCCTTAAATCAAACTTTGTCATGTGATAAGCACACACAAAAACACTCTCGTTTGAGTATTTTACTGTAAATTTAAAAAAAAAAATCTTCTCAAATAAAAAATGAGGTATTTGTGGTTTAATGTAACCGAATCTTCCTATGAACTATGCTAAACAGGATAAATGTGAATGTGGAAGGAAGTATAATGTTTAGTCGTAGATTGCACACATATTTAAAAATTTATCTTTCCCAATGGAATGTGATTACATTAACAACTTTATTTTATATCTGCCAAGTCACTTCCATACTTGTATAGAAAAGACAGTACGAGAGACTTAGACTTCACTGTAATTTATAATATACTATAGCATCACAAGGAAATTTCGTGTACATTCAATTTAAAGGAATGCGCACTTCAGTGACAAGTATAATTACTGTGTTAGCTAAGTAATGTATTTAAACGTATGGTCTGGTAAATAGATGTACAGATCATAAAGTACGTAATCAGATGCAGCGAGCAGCAGGTCCATAGTTGACACGGGGGACGCACCACAACGCCGAACGTACAATAACGCCGCAAATCATAACGCCGAATGCCAAATTGACTACAACGCCGACAGCTATAAAACTGCTGTGTACCACAACGCCGAAATACATTAACGCCGAAAAATGTCATTGCAGGACTGCCACAAAGGTTAGGTTAGGTAAGGTAAGGTAAGGTAAGGTAAGGTTAGGTTAGGTTAGGCTAGATTAGGCTAGCCTAGGTTAGGTTAGGTTTTGGTATTTCGGCGTTAAGATACATTTAAGAAACACACACAAATTCATTCAGTTGTTTTTCATTTTGCTCCTGTGCCCCCCCTCCCTTCCCCCAGCAATATTTTTCGGCGTTACTGTATTTCGGCGTTGTGGTAAGGACCCGGCGACACGTCGCGGACAGTACTCGCGAGTGTGCGACTGGCGCAGGTGCTGGACATCACGGAGCAGGAGTTCTTCGACCAGATGGGCGTCTACTTCGTGGGCTTCGTCAGCCAGTACGGCTACGACCGCGTGCTGTCCGTGCTGGGCCGGCACATGCGCGACTTCCTCAATGGTGAGCTCTGAGCCCCCGGCACTCTGGCGCGGGTCTGTACCAGGCCCGCTGTCTCCCGTCCTCTCCTGGTGACTGGATACCCCGCTATGTTCCTCACTTGCGATCAGTTATGACATGTTTGAATCCGGATATTCTTGCACAGGTGGAGGGACTACACCACACTTTGCCATAGTACATCTTCCCCCGATTCCAGCTTTGACTAACCTCACTCTAAATCGTGTTCAGACCTTTACTCAACGCTTTACCAAATAGTTCGTTTTCTAAAACAAGGCAACAATTGAAAATTATATGAAATATATACAACTTTAACATGGAAGTTCTTCAAATTGTTTACATAAGTGTTTTTTTTCTGACTGATGAATGCGTTTCCCAGGGTGCCTGACCAACTAAACAAAGGTTCATAGTTCGCATCCAGGCAAGCTTTCAAAACATCCTTTCACGAGACGGTTCCAGGGCTCTGTCCCACTGTCCGCCTGGGAAATGTGCCGTTTATCATAATTTTTGGGCACAAGTTTTGAATTTTAAGTTTAATTTTTCATTTTTAAAGAAGGAAACCAAAAATAAAGTTGCATTTTTAATTTCATTTAATTTTGTTTCCAGTACTGTACTCTCCGACTTGATCTTGTGCAACCAAGTGCACCTGCGCTTGTTCGAAGGCCCAATTAGATACTTTTGCTGACGATTGGTTATCGCAGCATCTCGGCCGCAGTTTGCATCACGTTTTCTCCCTGTAACAGTATGACATTTAGTGCTAGCGAATGCTACCCCAAGCCCACTGCTAGCAACTTTCATTTCTCGGAGGCAAGCAGAGGTAAGCTGTTTGGCAGCACGTCGAGGAGCATATTACAGTCCTCAGCGACGCCTCGGGACAGTCCACACGACACTTTTCCCAGGCGACTTCCCTCATCTCCCACCTGTGGCTTCTCGGGAATTTCAAACCGGAGCATCGACCTCCAGTGAACCCGAGTAGTATAGGATAGTATGTTCTGGCACAGGCTTCAGGCTGTGGATTGTGTGGATTGTGATTGTCGGTCCACCATCTTGGATTTGTGACGTCACGGCGGCCATTTTTGACTCAAAATTCCTCAAAATTCCTCAAAATTGACTCAAAATGACTCAAAAATTCCCGTTTTAAGAAAAAATTTCCCGTTTTCGAGGGAAAAATTCCCGTTTCGAGGGAAAATTTCCCGTTTTATTCCGTAAAAATCCCAGCAGCTAGAAATGTCCATATGTAGGCTTAAGCATCCATGTCTACAGCCTCAGATAAGCCTCATCATGAATTATGACGTCACCGTTGCTATTTTCGTTACGCCCGCCATCTTGAAAATCCGCAATTTTTATGTTAGAAAATCGGGAAAATTTTTAAAAATCATTAAAAAATTAAATAATCGAATTAAATAAAAATCTTAAAAACCACTGTTGGACTTATCGTTACGGTCGCCATCTTGGATTATATAAATGTTGCAATTTTCGTTACGCCCGCCATCTTGAAAATCCGCAATTTTTATGTTAGAAAATCGGGAAAAATTTTTAAAAATCATTAAAAAAATTATTTAATCGAATAAATAATAAAAATCTTAAAAACCACTGTTCCAGTTATCGTTACGGTCGCCATCTTGGATTATATAAATGTTGAATATTTCGTTACACCCGCCATCTTGGTTGAGTACCATGTCATTCTTACACTTTACGTTACGACCACCATATTGGATCCTATTAATGTTGCAATTATCGTTATGGACGCCATCTTGAAATTTAGACGCCATCTTGGAAATCCGTAATTTTTATGTTAGAAAATCGGGATAAATTCCAAAATTCATCAAAAAATTAATGTATTTGAATTCTGTTTGATTATATCGATGTACGTCCTTGGTTCGATTCCCGACGAGAGTAAACGATCGATCCTTCCTCCATGAAAGCTACCTAGACTGATCTACCACCACCAGTACCAAGGTATATATCATCAACTGGTATGACATCATGTCCGCCAACTTGTCTTCATCCGCTGGAGGGAACCATCTTGTTTTCGTCTGCTAGAGTGTGCTGGAGTCATGTTAGTATAATGTTCTGTTCACCATAACTTTGACCTTGACCTTGAACTTTGACCTTGACCTTGGAATTTAACCTTGACCTTGAAATTTGACCTTGACCTTGGACTTTGACCTTGACCTTAAACTTTGACCTTAACCTTGAACTTTGACCTTAACCTTGAAAATTGACCTTGGCCTTTGACCTTGACCTTGAACTTTGACCTTGACCTTGAAATTTGACTTTGACCTTGACGCCCATCATGGATTCGTCATTTTATGTTCAGTACATGCTACCAGAAGCTACCACATGCTAGTGGTCATTGCCAACATCTTGTTTTCGTCTGCTGGAGGAGTAACCATATTGTGTGTACTCGTCTTACCAAAATGTTAGTTTTATTCTAACCTGTTTCAGTGCAGTAATCATTTATTATTACCGAGGTGCCCGCCATCTTGAAATTTGGCCGCCATCTTGAAATCATGTAATTATTTAGCTAGAAATGCGGGAAAAATTCCAAAATTCATCAAAAAAATCACTCATTAATTTACATATTGAATCGATGGATCCCTGTCCTCGGTTCGATTCTTGACCAGTGACAGTTGTAACTAAATATTAAATAAATTTTAGATTCTGTTTTCCATTACCTTTCACAGAGTTTATTAATCATTCGCTCTACGAAAATCAAATCAAGTCAATATTCCTCACCAACGAATTAATACAGTACCGCTATGCATTACATGAAAGTCTAATTTTTCAATAATCGGAATAACCTATAAGCCGTTCATGTACAAAGCCACACATATAGATCAATTGTCTTCAGTCCATGAGACCGAGTCATGTAATTATCAGTCGTATAGGCTAGAAATTTCAGGACCGCATGACCTTCGTCGTTATCTAATTATATACAATTAATCCATCGTGACATTTTTTTATACATACTAAGGGACTAAGTGACCTTGAAAAATATTTTAGTAACACCAAGAGGTTTTAAACTAGTAAATATTCAATCACTACATTTTGTACTACGCGCAATCAACGAAAAGGTAGCACCGCCAACGAAAAGGCAGCTCATTTATCATTGGCTCCAATATTCATTGGCTCCAATATTCATCGGCTCCAATATTCATCGCCTCCAATATTCATTGGCTACAATATTCATCGGCTCCAATATTCATCGACTCCAATATTCATTGGCTCCAATATTCATGGGCTCCAATTGCTCCAAATGCTCCAATATTCAACGGCTCCAATATTCATCAGCTCCAATATTCATCGGCTACAATATTCATTGGCTCCAATATTCATCAGCTCCAATATTCATCGGCTTCAATATTCATCGGCTCCAATATTCATCGGCTCCAATATTCATCGGCTCCAATATTCATCGGCTCCAATATTCCTCGGCTCCAATATTCATCGGCTCCAATATTCATCGGCTCCAATATTCATCGGCTCCAATATTCATCGGCTCCAATATTCATCGGCTCCAATATTCATCGCCTCCAATATTCATTGACTCCAATATTCATCGGCTCCAATATTCATCGGCTCCAATATTCATGGGCTCCAATTGCTCCAAATACTCTAATATTCATTGGCTCCAATATTCATTGGCTCCAATATTCATTGGTTCCAATACTCATCGGCTCCAATATTCATTGGCTCCAATATTCATGGGCTCCAATATTCATTGGCTCCAATTGCTCCAAATGCTACAATATTCAACGGCTCCAATATTCATCGGCTCCAATATTCATCGGCTACAATATTCATTGGCTCCAATATTCATCGGCTCCAATATTCAGCGGCTTCAATATTCATCGGCTCCAATATTCATCGACTCCAATATTCATCGGCTCCAATATTCATCGACTCCAATATTCATTGGCTCCAATATTCATGGGCTCCAATATTCATTGGCTCCTATATTCATTGACTCCAATATTCATGGGCTCCAATATCAATTGGCTCCAATTGCTCCAAATGCCCCAATATTCATTGACTCCAATATTCATGGGCTCCAATTGCTCCAAATGCTCTAATATTCATTGGCTCCAATATTCGTTGGTTTTAATACTCATCGGCTCCAATATTCATTGGCTCCAATATTCATGGGCTCCAATATTCATTGGCTCCAATTGCTCCAAATGCTACAATATTCAACGGCTCCAATATTCATCGGCTCCAATATTCATCGGCTACAATATTTATTGGCTCCAATATTCATCGGCTCTAATATTCATTGGCTTCAATATTCATCGGCTCCAATATTCATCGACTCCAATATTCATCGGCTCCAATATTCATCGGCTCCAATATTCATCGACTCCAATATTCATTGGCTCCAATATTCATGGGCTCCATTATTCATTGGCTCCAATATTCATTGACTCCAATATTCATGGGCTCCAATATCAATTGGCTCCAATTGCTCCAAATGCCCCAATATTCATTGACTCCAATAGTCATTGTTTCCAATATTCATCGGCTCCAATATTTATTGGCTACAATATTCATTGGCTCCATTATTCATTGGCTCCAATATTCATTGGCTCCAATATTCATTGGCTCCAATATTCATCGGCTCCAATATTCATCGGCTCCAATATTCATCGACTCCAATATTCATCGGCTACAATATTCATCGGCTCCAATATTCATCGGCTCCAATATTCATTGGCTTCAATATTTATCGACTCCAATATTCATCGGCTCCAATATTCATCGGCTCCAATATTCATCGACTCCAATATTCATTGGCTCCAATATTCATGGGCTCCAATATCAATTGGCTCCAATTGCTCCAAATGCTTCAATATTCATTGGCTCCAATATTCATTGGCTCCAATTGCTCCAAATGCTTCAATATTCATTGGCTCCATTAATTTGCTCGCTCCAATATTTATTGGCTCCAAAAGGCTCCAACAGTCTTTTGACTCCAACAGTCTTTTTGCTCTTATATTCATTGGCTTCATTATTAATTGACTCCAATATTCGTTGGCTCCAATATTCATTGGATACATTATTCATTGTCTTCATCAGTCATTGACACCAACAGTCTTTTGGTTCCAAAAGTCTTTTGACTCCAAATATATTTGGCTAGAATTCTTCGAGTCTAAGAGACTATGAGGCCACATGTCTACGAGTCTAAAATGATCTAGCTGGTTACAAGTTATACATGGCTCGTGAGGCTACAGAGCTACGAAACCTCTAGAAAACGAGTTTACGTGACTGTGTGGATACAGGAATACAAGTCTACATGACTACTTGACTACGAAGCTACGAAGCTACTCGTCTACAAGGCTCCAATTATCACGTCTGTCTTCGACGGAATTTTCTCTTTTGCTCCAACTGCACCATCAGCATTATTTTATAAGATTATAAGGCTACTTGCTTACGTAGCTTCAAGTCTACGAGGCTCCAATACATCATGGCTACGAGACTACGACTCATGAGGTTACGAGACTATGCGATTGCAAGTCTTCAAGGTTACGTGATCGCGAGGCTATAGGACTACGAAGCTTCCAGAACGCATGGTTACGAGACTGCATGTCTAATTGGCCGCGCGGCTACGAAACTTCATGTCTCTAACTGTCTACAATAGCACTATTCAGTGGTGAGAGTTAATTTATCTCATGCAAAATATCCTGTTTAAAGTAGTGTCGATTATTGTCATCAGATGACATCACGTGTTGCATGCAGGTAAATAATATTTATTTCTTTTATGCGGGATGCGGGATGCTCACTATCGATCGCAATAGAACGATGGCTTCGCTAGGCTCTATGGAAAAGTAATTTTGTTCTTCCAGTAAGTGTTTCACAGATTTCTCAAAGCATATTATTAATTTGACTGAGTAATGATATTTTTTTTAAATTCCACCTGATAAAAATATTGCAAGTTTTGATTTAGTAGCAGAAAGTAACGAATTAAATGTAACTCCAAATAAAATGTCATGTCTCATTAGACAAAAAAAAAATCCATGCAGAGAGCGGTTTCTCAGAATAGTCAGAAGCACTTGAAGAAACCACAGGAATGATCGCAAAAACACGGGAAAAATTATCAAAATATTGACAAGAATAATCAGGAGCACACGGAGAAAACCACCATAACATTATCAATAATAATCGGAAAAACACGGAGAAAACCACCATAATATTGACAAGAATAATCGGAAGCACACGGAGAAAACCACCACAAGTTTTCTTTGATATCATAAAAATACAGAAAAAAATATTTAATAAATAACAAAAAAAATTAATAAAAAATTTTAAATGACAAAGCAAAATACAAAAATACATAAACAGATTCTGCTAGCTTGTGAACTTCTCATTTTTGAGCAAAGATATAGTTCTAGTACAAGCCAGAATTTTTTTAATATTTTTTTATTTTGTCATTTAAAATTTTTTATTAATTTTTTTTTGTTATTTATTAAATATTTTTTTCTGTATTTTTATGATATCAAAGAAAACTTGTGGTGGTTTTCTCCGTGTGCTTCCGATTATTCTTGTCAATATTATGGTGGTTTTCTCCGTGTTTTTCCGATTATTATTGATAATATTATGGTGGTTTTCTCCGTGTGCTCCTGATTATTCTTGTCAATATTTTGATAATTTTTCCCGTGTTTTTGCGATCATTCCTGTGGTTTCTTCAAGTGCTTCTGACTATTCTGAGAAACCGCTCTCTGCATGGATTTTTTTTTTTGTCTAATGAGACATGACATTTTATTTGGAGTTACATTTAATTCGTTACTTTCTGCTACTAAATCAAAACTTGCAATATTTTTATCAGGTGGAATTTAAAAAAATATCATTACTCAGTCAAATTAATAATATGCTTTGAGAAATCTGTGAAACACTTACTGGAAGAACAAAATTCCTTTTCCATAGAGCCTAGCGAAGCCATCGTTCTATTGCGATCGATAGTGAGCATCCCGCATCCCGCATAAAAGAAATAAATATTATTTACCTGCATGCAACACGTGATGTCATCTGATGACAATAATCGACACTACTTTAAACAGGATATTTTGCATGAGATAAATTAACTCTCACCACTGAATAGTGCTATTGTAGACAGTTAGAGACATGAAGTTTCGTAGCCGCGCGGCCAATTAGACATGCAGTCTCGTAACCATGCGTTCTGGAAGCTTCGTAGTCCTATAGCCTCGCGATCACGTAACCTTGAAGACTTGCAATCGCATAGTCTCGTAACCTCATGAGTCGTAGTCTCGTAGCCATGATGTATTGGAGCCTCGTAGAATTGAAGCTACGTAAGCAAGTAGCCTTATAATCTTATAAAATAATGCTGATGGTGCAGTTGGAGCAAAAGAGAAAATTCCGTCGAAGACAGATGTGACAATTGGAGCCTTGTAGACGAGTAGCTTCGTAGCTTCGTAGTCAAGTAGTCATGTAGACTTGTATTCCTGTATCCACACAGTCACGTAAACTCGTTTTCTAGAGGTTTCGTAGCTCTGTAGCCTCACGAGCCATGTATAACTTGTAACCAGCTAGATCATTTTAGACTCGTAGCCATGTGGCCTCATAGTCTCTTAGACTCAAAGAATTCCAGCCAAATATATTTGGAGTCAAAAGACTTTTGGAACCAAAAGACTGTTGGTGTCAATGACTGATGAAGACAATGAATAATGTATCCAATGAATATTGGAGCCAACGAATATTGGAGTCAATTAATAATGAAGCCAATTAATATAGGAGCAAAAAGACTGTTGGAGTCAAAAGACTGTAGGAGCCTTTTGGAGCGAATGAATATTGGAGCGAGCAAATTAATGGAGCCAATGAATATTGAAGCATTTGAAGCAATTGGAGCCAATGAATATTGGAGCCAATGAATATTGAAGCATTTGGAGCAATTGGAGCCAATTGATATTGGAGCCCATGAATATTGGAGCCAATGAATATTGGGGCATTTGGAGCAATTGGAGCCAATTGATATTGGAGCCCATGAATATTGGAGTCAATGAATATTGGAGCCAATGAATATTGGAGCCCATGAATATTGGAGCCAATGAATATTGGAGTCGATGAATATTGGAGCCGATGAATATTGGAGCCGATGAATATTGGAGCCGATGAATATTGGAGTCGATGAATATTGAAGCCGATGAATATTGGAGCCGATGAATATTGGAACCAATGAATATTGGAGCCGATGAATATTGGAGCCGTTGAATATTGTAGCATTTGGAGCAATTGGAGCCAATGAATATTGGAGCCCATGAATATTGGAGCCAATGAATATTGGAGCCGATGAGTATTGGAACCAATGAATATTGGAGCCAATGAATATTGGAGCCAATGAATATTAGAGAATTTGGAGCAATTGGAGCCCATGAATATTAGAGTCAATGAATATTGGAGCATTTGGAGCAATTGGAGCCAATTGATATTGGAGCCCATGAATATTGGAGTCAATGAATATTGGAGCCAATGAATATTGGAGCCCATGAATATTGGAGCCAATGAATATTGGAGTCGATAAATATTGGAGCCGATGAATATTGGAGCCGATGAATATTGGAGTCGATGAATATTGGAGCCGATGAATATTAAAGCCGATGAATATTGGAGCCGATGAATATTGGAGCCAATGAATATTGTAGCCGATGAATATTGGAGCCGATGAATATTGGAGCCGTTGAATATTGTAGCATTTGGAGCAATTGGAGCCAATGAATATTGGAGCCCATGAATATTGGAGCCAATGATTATTGGAGCCGATGAGTATTGGAACCAATGAATATTGGAGCCAATGAATATTGGAGCCAATGAATATTAGAACATTTGGAGCAATTGGAGCCCATGAATATTGGAGCCAATGAATATTGGAGTCGATGAATATTGGAGCCGATGAATATTGGAGTCAATGAATATTGGAAGCGATGAATATTGGAGCCGATGAATATTGGAGCCGATGAATATTGGAGCCGATGAATATCGGAGCCGATGAATATTGGAGCCGATGAATATTGGAGCCGATGAATATTGGAGCCGATGAATATTGGAGCCGAGGAATATTGGAGCCGATGAATATTGGAGCCGATGAATATTGGAGCCGATGAATATTGAAGCCGATGAATATAGGAGCCGATGAATATTGGAGCCAATGAATATTGTAGCCGATGAATATTGGAGCCGATGAATATTGGAGCCGTTGAATATTGGAGCATTTGGAGCAATTGGAGCCCATGAATATTGGAGCCAATGAATATTGGAGTCGATGAATATTGGAGCCGATGAATATTGGAGGCGATGAATATTGGAGCCGATGAATATTGGAGCCAATGAATATTGGAGCCAATGATAAATGAGCTGCCTTTTCGTTGGCGGTGCTACCTTTTCGTTGATTGCGCGTAGTACAAAATGTAGTGATTGAATATTTACTAGTTTAAAACCTCTTGGTGTTACTAAAATATTTTTCAAGGTCATTTAGTCCCTTAGTATGTATAAAAAAATGTCACGATGGATTAATTGTATATAATTAGATAACGACGAAGGTCATGCGGTCCTGAAATTTCTAGCCTATACGACTGATAATTACATGACTCGGTCTCATGGACTGAAGACAATTGATCTATATGTGTGGCTTTGTACATGAACGGCTTATAGGTTATTCCGATTATTGAAAAATTAGACTTTCATGTAATGCATAGCGGTACTGTATTAATTCGTTGGTGAGGAATATTGACTTGATTTGGTTTTCGTAGAGCGAATGATTAATAAACTCTGTGAAAGGTAATGGAAAACAGAATCTAAAATTTATTTAATATTTAGTTACAACTGTCACTGGTCAAGAATCGAACCGAGGACAGGGATCCATCGATTCAATATGTAAATTAATGAGTGATTTTTTTGATGAATTTTGGAATTTTTCCCGCATTTCTAGCTAAATAATTACATGATTTCAAGATGGCGGCCAAATTTCAAGATGGCGGGCACCTCGGTAATAATAAATGATTACTGCACTGAAACAGGTTAGAATAAAACTAACATTTTGGTAAGACGAGTACACACAATATGGTTACTCCTCCAGCAGACGAAAACAAGATGTTGGCAATGACCACTAGCATGTGGTAGCTTCTGGTAGCATGTACTGAACATAAAATGACGAATCCATGATGGGCGTCAAGGTCAAAGTCAAATTTCAAAGTCAAGGTCAAAGTTCAAGGTCAAGGTCAAAGGCCAAGGTCAATTTTCAAGGTCAAGGTCAAAGTTCAAGGTCAAGGTCAAAGTTTAAGGTCAAGGTCAAAGTCCAAGGTCAAGGTCAAATTTCAAGGTCAAGGTTAAAGTCCAAGGTCAAGGTCAATGTTCAAGGTCAAGGTCAAAGTTATGGTGAATGGAACATTATACTAACATGACTCCAGCACACTCTAGCAGACGAAAACAAGATGGTTCCCTCCAGCAGATGAAGACAAGTTGGCGGACATGATGTCATACCAGTTGATGATATATACCTTGGTACTGGTGGTGGTAGATCAGTCTAGGTAGCTTTCATGGAGGAAGGATCGATCGTTTACTCTCGTCGGGAATCGAACCAAGGACGTACATCGATATAATCAAACAGAATTCAAATACATTAATTTTTTGATGAATTTTGGAATTTATCCCGATTTTCTAACATAAAAATTACGGATTTCCAAGATGGCGTCTAAATTTTAAGATGGCGTCCATAACGATAATTGCAACATTAATAGGATCCAATATGGTGGTCGTAACGTAAAGTGTAAGAATGACATGGTACTCAACCAAGATGGCGGGTGTAACGAAATATTCAACATTTATATAATCCAAGATGGCGACCGTCACGATAACTGGAACAGTGGTTTTTAAGATTTTTATTATTTATTCGATTAAATAATTTATTTAATGATTTTTAAAAATTTTCCCGATTTTCTAACATAAAAATTGCGGATTTTCAAGATGGCGGGCGTAACGAAAATTGCAACATTTATATAATCCAAGATGGCGACCGTAACGATAAGTCCAACAGTGGTTTTTAAGATTTTTATTTAATTCGATTATTTAATTTTTTAATGATTTTTAAAAATTTTCCCGATTTTCTAACATAAAAATTGCGGATTTTCAAGATGGCGGGCGTAACGAAAATAGCAACGGTGACGTCATAATTCATGATGAGGCCTATCTGAGGCTGTAGACATGGATGCTTAAGCCTACATATGGACATTTCTAGCTGCTGGGATTTTTACGGAATAAAACGGGAAATTTTCCCTCGAAACGGGAATTTTTCCCTCGAAAACGGGAAATTTTTTCTTAAAACGGGAATTTTTGAGTCATTTTGAGTCAATTTTGAGGAATTTTGAGTCAAAAATGGCCGCCGTGACGTCACAAATCCAAGATGGTGGACCGACAATCACAATCCACACAATCCACAGCCTGAAGCCTGTGCCAGAACATACTATCCTATACTACTAACCCGCACAGAGTACATGGCCTCTCCAAGGACATACGCCCTTGTCCAACAGAGCCCTCAGCGAAGCCTAGTTGCGGCAAAAATCCCTAACCTTGCTCTGTCCGCTGGTTGCGAGTGCGCACAGTGCACTCTAGCGGACACCTCTGTGACCCTCCAGCCAGTTTCTCAACTTGGCCGCCAGAGCGCTCTACTCATCCCTCCCATAAGAGACAGCTTGTCACAATCGACTTTGGAAGCAGTCGCGGTGCGATTGCGACCTTAGTCTGCCCGCGACCCAGGTGAGAGCGCGGCGAGCGCTTTTGCAGTCTGCTTCACCCTTTCAGGCATCTTCGGATACCTTCGGGCCATCACCCCCCCCCCCCCCCCCTCCTTGGATGGGCGCTGTAACTTGCTTTAATTAGGCGCGCCGACGCCATTTTTGAAGATTCGGCGGGCAGCAACTGATCAGTACGGACCACGCGTCGCGATTCGCGAGTGTCCACCTCAGTTTTCCTTCCTAGACTTGACACTACGTCATGTAGTCTCGAACGTCAAGGCATAAATGCCTTATTTTTCTTTTTTAAATTGGCTGCCCGTAATAGTTTTTTTAAATCGAAATTATTTCTTCACTTTTCTCGTCAAGGCTACCGCGGACTTCCGCGCCGAGAGTTGCCTACTCTACTCCTGGAGCCAGCTAACGTGACTTCACCCCACTGTTTTGGGTAAGTGGTCGTCATATCTCCCCCCTTCTTTTTGCCTTTCCCTGGGCGTAGTCTTGCCCAGCCTTAGCCGCCTGTTAACCAGTCTAAGCAATTTGGGACTTTGGTTACAGGCGGGGTTCAAGAATTGGATACCAAAATTAGCAGTCAGTGATTGGGCTCATGCAGTCACACTTTTTCTCCCCTCTCCGGTCGACATACAAGTTTCTACATAAAACGAATTCTTCTGGACTTTAATCTACAGAAACCTCCGGTGCCAGGACAGCCAGTTTTCAGGACATAGGATTTGGTTGAATTCATTCCAAAAGCAAATTAAAAACAGAATGTAATTGTCTTCCTTTTGATCCTGCGAGCTCACGTAAAACCAGGGTCAAGTTTAAGCGATATGGTTGTTTTACTTTTATATGGTTTTTTGTTGCTCCGGGGCTCCCTTCTGTTTGTAATTGATGTATTTTAATACAGGTGTACTTAAAAGATGAAGATAAAAGAAAAGAAAAGCTAAGTAAATAATTTTAGTAAAAGGGCAGCTATATAAATCAAACCAGCAGTCTTGTTATTTCTTTATCACTCATCCTCGATCCACATAGCCTCCTAGAGTTCCTAGTAGGTTATAAGTAAATTCCTTTGTACGATGTCTGGGCACCTCTGTGATAATAATTGTTGTTGTTTGTTTTCTGGACTGACGCTTCCAAGGCCTTATTTTTTTACTTATTAATTTTTTTGAGTGTTAACCTGCAGCCCAGCGTACGTTACAGAAACACTACGGAGTGTGGAGTGTGAGGTGTGGTGTCGGCCGGGGCTCATCGCGCCTTGTCCGCCGTGTGCTGGCTGTTGAGGTCTGGACAACCTGCACGAGTACCTCAAGTTCTCGTACCCCCGCATGAGGGCGCCCTCCTTCATCTGCGAGAACGAGACGAGACACGGGCTCACGCTGCACTACCGCAGCAAGCGGCGGGGCTTCGTCTACTACACCATGGGCCAGATCAGAGAGGTCAGTGCACCTCCTTCAACACGTCTCTTCCATAGTGGCAGGCAATTCAGAAAAATTGGTTGTCGGTAAAGTCGGTTTACGGACGATAGTTTAACGTGACAACGCCATAACAAAACATTGACGAAATGATTGCATACTTTATGAATAAAATTGAATCATTTTTATTTGAATAATAAAAGAATAAATACTTGAAATTATACTAGTAATCAGATTTTTAAAATGCAAGAATAATTGACATTTATTGCCGAAATTGTTGTTGTAATAAGCAATGAAAACCACATTAACTTTTCACTTCACTTTATAAACAGTCGAGTGGAAGAGAGATAGATGCGGCGCAAGCGTACAATGACCGTAACGGGACACAGCGTAACGGAACAATGTGCGTAACGAGACACTTTTTCGTGCGTGCAGCCGGCGTTCATCGATTTATTAGACGTTGTCACGTCAAAAACGAATGATAACAAAAATCGGGAGATACAGTTTGGTGTTGCGGCTACACACCTATCATCTCCATACATAAATTTTAATTACACCACTGGATAGATAAAGGATCAAAGAATTAGTTACGCTAGGTGAGGACTATAACGCATCGCGCGCGGTGTAGGGGGAAGCGCCGCCATTTTGAGGTCATTTTGCTGCGTTTCGCGATTTCCATTTAGTATGATTTTTCACTCGGAGAAGTTACGACGTTCGTTTTGAGTTTCAGTCGTCAGCTCTCATCAAAATCTATCGATTCCAAGTATAAAACATTTGTGTAAAATAGTTTGTAATGAAAATATTACCTGGTATGTACACGTATTCACGTACAGCACACGGTCGTGTCCATAACACAGTCACACCCAATTATTTTTTCATGTACAATTTCTATTTATATTCAAATAGTAATAATGAAACACTTATAATATCAATCTGAAGTTGACAGTATGTTTGAATCTTTGTTCTGGTATGGTAAGGACAAGCGTGGTTGTTAAATTTTGGCAACATTATTAAATTTCATAATACTCTTAGAAATTGACCCATATAATGAATGTAAACTCATTTGACAGACAGAGGAAACTGGACAAATTTTTAGAAATAAAGCTACTTTATTTAATGCGAATCACCTATGTACTAGTTGTTCGAAACTTTTTTATTTCATTCTTGTGTTGTTGCTACTCATTAAAACGTTCTAAGGTGCGAAAAGAACTGCACAGCCTTAAAGGTTCCAGGAAGTAGATGGTTAAGGAGGTTTGAGTATTAAATAATTATTTTATAAAAAGATTAGAGGCATAGAGGTAGAATGTTTAGATTTGTGTGTGTTAGAATGATGTAAAACTCTGAGAGATTACTTCTTGGATATATGTAAGACTCGGGAGAAACGAAGCTGTAGGTTAGGCATGGTTGCAGAGTTTGAAGTTTGTAGCGACTGGAGAGTATTGGATCTCGGAATGTTTGTAGCTTGGAGAACCACAGCTCAGACAGTTGGAGGAGGATGCAGAGAGTGCTGGGTGGTGCTGGTATCGGCTGTGCTCCCCAGGTAGCCAGGCACTTCTACCACAAGGACATGCGCATCGAGCTGGTCCGGGAGGAACTGCTCTTCGACACGGTGCACGTGACCTTCCAGCTGACCTTCGACAACCGCGCCTTCACGCTCGCCTCGCTCACCATGACCCGCGAGGAGAAGCACCTGCCCATCAGTGCGTCCATGCTCTTCGAGATCTTCCCCTTCTGCATCGTGTTCGGGTTAGTGTCTTACTCCCGCGTCGCAGTCTCCACTACTTACTGTTCACCTCTAAGCTTCCTGCTGTAGTGGGTTCTGCGCTCACTCTCTTGTCTCGTGTCTTAGTGCACCTCGAGTGAACACTCATGTTTTTGACGTGTTGCGCCAGACTGGCGACGCGCAGGGGCCTATCTGAGCACGGGGTTTTTAGAACAAAATAAATTTTCATTTAACTGAAACAAGTTTCATGTGTTAAATTTATTTCTTATATATTTTTATTATCAATTGAATAAAAAAATAACTGTTCGGAGTGCCAATAGATGTGAAAACCAGACTTATTTTAATAATTTCAATTTACAAATTATGAATTGTTAATTATTCAGGCTATAATTAATTTTAAAAAAATAGAAAATTTGTTCCTAAGTTGTAAGTTTTCACTTCTGACGGCGTCTCTAAGACTGCCAGTAGTATATGAATGTTCCTCCGAGATCAGGCGCCAGGCGGTAGTGCCAGGTGGCGAGCCACATCTCTGACGTCACGTCCATCTCTGGCGTCACGGCGGCCATCTTGGACGAGCGTAACTGGACACAGTGTAACGGGACATAACGTAACGGGACAAGTAGATCATTGGAGTCATCTTGGATCCGCCATTTTGGATGACGTCATTGTGTTCTAGAACATTCCGGCGATGTGTTTTCCGCCATATTGGATGATGACGTCACCGTTGCAATTTTCGTTACGGTCGCCATCTTTAAATTTTTTATTTATTATCCGATTTTAAAAAAATTACTTTAAAAATTATAAAAAATTCACTAAATAAAATTTTAATAAAAAAATTATAAAAAACATACATTTACGACACGGAGTTTGGAGTCCTCGGTCCGAACCCGACGAGGGCAAAATAATTAAAATGGCGACCGATCCTTCCCTCACAGTGGACGCAGGCAGACTGACCCCCACCACTTTTTTTCAAAGCATATATAACGTCATCTAGTATGACGTCATGTCCGCCATCTTGTCTTCGTATGCTGGAAGCCACAATCTTGTTATCGACTACTAGAGTGCGCTGACACCATGTTAGTTTAATTCTTACCCGCTAGAGTGCAGTAATCATTTATTACTGTGACACCCGCCATCTTTAAATTTGGCCACCATCTTGAAATCATGTAATAATGTAGCTAGAAATTCGGGAAAAATTCCAAAATTCATTAAATAAATCACTCATTAATTTACATATTGATTCGATCCGCTCCTGTCCTCGGTTCGATACCCGATCGATGCAATTATGTTTAATTTTATGTAAAAATAATAATATCAATAAACCATGTTCAACATTCTTAAAGAGACTTTAAATCCTCTACTACCATCATCCTATCAGACATCAAGACCAACATATTGGTAATTCATAATTTTAATGCTAGAGATTTGGGAAAAATTTCAAAATTCAATAAATAAATTGGCAATAAATATACTGATTGATTCGATGGATTCCTAACCTTGGTTCGATCACAGGATGATACAAAACAACTTTAATATTTAAAAAAAAAGTTAGGTTTGAGAAAATAAAACACGACAAGTTCTTTTAAAAACACTTTTATTACACAAATACTACACTACTACAAGTACAAAAAATACACAGACAAATTACTAAAGCCTTTTGGATTCCTCGATTCAAACAGTCTTCTTGTTGTATGGACCAAATCTTTTACATGTTCGTAAATGTCTATTCAGTTTATCAGGTCGACATATTGGTACACCACAATTTTCACACAAAGACGAATTATCGACTTCATTAAAATAACAGTGATATATTTCATGTTGTTCTGCACTTTCTATATTTGCCAATGTTTTGTTACAAAATATACAGCTTGATTCCGATGAATGTACAGCCAGTCTATCACAATTCCTGAAGTGCCGTTTTAATCTTCCATATTGTACAAACTTGCTTAAAAACCTGTTGCACTGATATTTAATGCGTTCAGAGTTATTACTACAATTGTGTATTACATAATCACATAATTTCAAATTTTTGATCTTCTCACAGTACGTGCAGTCGGGTGATGGAACACCGCTGGATGCTCCTTCCTTCATCAATGACACTGAAATTGTTGACAACCATTGTTACACTGCTGACATGTTAACTTCTGACGCCGTTGAGGTCTGCTCTGCAGAAGATGTTGCACGCATCGAAATCTCCTGCTGTGCTGAGAGAGCAGGTGTAGCTGTAGACATCGTTGTCATCGTGCTCTGCACTGATGATGGTAGACGTTCGATCCAGGTTGGTGTAGAAAGTGGTAATGATGCCATCGAGTTCTCAAGAATAGCTGGATACCGGTCTATTCTGTTATACAGGTCTAACTATCCGATCCGTTCATCACCACAGTCAGAGACGGACTGAAGTTCATATCACCAGGGTCTCACTTATATATTCTCATCAGCTGGTACAACACACGAGTCAAAACAATAACCATGTCCATTATACTCGCACTAAACTTTCTCACAGCATTTTTTATAATGAAGACGTAAGCTATCAATACGTGAAATTAGTTTATTGCACTTATTGCACTGAAATTGTATTCTTTTAACATTATTAGAACAACTGCTTCTTTCATGTCTGCGAGCATTTGAGGTGATAATAAATGATGCGTCACAGTATTTGCACTGACGCAATGTACGCTCTTCATTAATGGAAGTATCCATTGCTGATGATGAAACTTCGGATGATGGTGGTATCACATCTGTTGACGTCTCCAGGAAAACGTCTGTTGATGCCGTCGTCGTCGTTGCCAACGGGATCTGCACCTTCTCCGTCGTAGCTGTCGTAAAGGTTCCCGTAGACGATGGTACAACCTCCGAGTTATTCATTAAAGTCGGTAAAGATGCCATAGAGTTCGCAAGATAAGGTAATTACAAGATTTATGCACCAGATTAAACAAACTAATTGATCCTTACACCGCCGTCGTCAGTAACAAACTGAGCGTCCTGCTGTCTAGGAATCGCTTATATACACGCACAGTATGGAATAATACGCTAGTCAAATCAAGAACCATCTACAATAATACTAGAGTCAAAACAACATTAAAAATAGAAGGACCATCAACGAAAAGGCAGCACATTTGAAAGCACCAACAACGAAAAGCCAGCACATTTGGAAGCACCGACAACGAAAAGGCAGCACATTTGGAAGCACCGACAAAGAAAAGGCAGCACATTTGGAAGCACCGACATAGAAAAGGCAGCACATTTGGAAGCACCGACAACGAAAAGGCAGCACATTCGGAAGCACCGACAACCATTCTGGCTTGGACTATAACTCTATTTTTGCTCAACAATGAGAAGTTCACAAGCTAGCATAATTAGTTTTTAGAATTTTTTTGTGATTTTATTAATTTTTTATTAATTTTTTTTCTGTAATTTTATGATAATTAAAACTTGTGGCGGTTTTCTCTGTGTGCTTCGGATTATTCTTCTTAATATTATGGTGGTTTTCTCCGTGTGCTCCTGATTATTTTTGACAATATTATGGTTGTTTTCTCCGTGTGCTCCTGAATATTCTTGTCAATATTATGACGGTTTTCTCCGTGTGCTCCTGATTATACTTGACAGTATTTTGATGATTTTCTGCAAGTGCTTCTGGTTACAGATGAGTAATTTATCTCTTCATGAAGGATTTTTTTAATTTAATGAGTCATGTTAATTTATTTAAGGTTACATTTAATTAGTGAATTTCTGCTACTTAATCAACACTTGTAATATTTTTATCAGGTGGAAATTAAAAAAAAATATAATTTATCAGTCAAATAATAATAATCTCTGAGAAATCTAAGAAGCACTAACAGGAAGGACGGACTTCATTCTCCTTGGAGTCTAGCGAAGCCATCCTTCTTTTGCGATCGTTAGTGAGCATCCCGCATCTCGCATGAAAGAACTAAATATTATTTACCTGCAAGCAACATGTGGCGACATCTGTTGTTGAAAAGCAGAACTACATGTATAAAGTACTTTTGCATGAGATATATTAATTCTCGCTAATGAAATATGAAAAAAATTCTATTTAAGTAATGGATCTAATTTAAAACACTCAATTGGTATCTGGCATTAGTCTCAGTAACTAAAATGAATTCCGATTTGGGATCTGACGCTGTATCGAAAGAACATAGGTGTAAGTTTTGCAGCAAAGAGTTTATCTTGAGAAAGAATAAAAGACAACACGATAAGAATGACTGTGTTAAAAATCCACTGCGCAATATGATAAGTTGTGTTCGATGTAGCAAGTCGTTTACGCGGAGAGAGAGCCTAAAAAGACATGGCAGAACTAGTAACGCCAAGCCTGCGTACAAGCTAGAGGACAACGATGAATCTACTAGACTAAGGAAGAGTGATCTGCATTATGAAAATAATTTTCTTGGCTCTTCCGATCTCGACAAAGAACTTAAATTGAAGGAGGTTGATGATTTACGGAAGAATGAAGACAATGGAAGAATCCTTAACGTGAAAAGTGAGAATATATTCCAGCCAAATACAAGTAGATCTTTCCTAATTTGTAAAAATGATGGACTCCTAAAAAGGAAGCATGCAGACGATGAAGACACTTCAACATCATCAACATCGAATTATTACGGTAAATTGGGTGAAGACGATTCCTTCTACGGTGATTGTTACAGTGACTCTGAGGCTGTTGACAAATACATAGACTATGATTAAGCACCTAAAGCTGATAAGATCGAAGAATGTGGCGGTGTCCTGAGACCGAAACGATGGAAACGACGTGATATATTAAATAAATCTGATCAAGCTTGTGATGATCACCGTCTCAAAAATGAAAGTTACCCTGAGGTTGGTGGTAAAACGGAAGACACCAGAGATCATAATATTTATTATAAACGTGCAAGGAAGATGATGGCGGAAGAGAATGATTACACATCATGGAAAGATCAAAACATATTGGTTGACCGGCTAAGACTTCTACATGGTTCGCTTTGTGCAGGAAACTATTCGTGCATCAAAGAAATATACTTCATACTCTTGGAACTGAGGAAAGCTGGCTACATACAATAATGGTTTGTTTTACTTGTATTTGTATAATGTAAAGAAATAAAATAAATAATTTAAACTATAAGAATTTAATGTTTTTATTTCTTGTATTCTGATTTCTAACCAAGACTTAAATCTCGTAACTTGTGCTTCCTTTTTTGCCTTTTTTTGTTGATGCAGCTTCCAAATGTGCTGCCTTTTCGTTGGTGGTGCTTCCAAATGTGCTGCCTTTTCGTTGTCGGTGCTTCCAAATGTGCTGCTTTTTCGTTGTCGGTGCTTCCAAATGTGCTGCCTTTTCACTGTCGGTGCTTCCAAATGTGCTGCCTTTTCGTTGTCGGTGCTTCCAAATTTGCTGCCTTTTCGTTGTCGGTGCTTCCAAATGTGCTGCCTTTTCGTTGTCGATGCTTCCAAATGTGCTGCCTTTTCGATGTCGGTGCTTCCAAATGTGCTGCCTTTTCTTTGTCGGTGCTTCCAAATGTGCTGCCTTTTCGTTGTCGGTGCTTCCAAATGTGCTGCCTTTTCGTTGTCGGTGCTTCCAAATGTGCTGCCTTTTCGTTGTCGGTGCTTCCAAATGTGCTACCTTTGCGTTGATGGTCCTTCTATTTTTAATGTTGTTTTGACTCTAGTATTATTGTAGATGGTTCTTGATTTGACTAGCGTATTATTCCATACGGTGCATGTATATAATCGAGTCCTAGACAGCAGGACGCTCAGTTTGTTACTGACGACGGCGGTGTAAGGATCACCTAGTTTGTTTAATCTGGTGCATAAATCTTGTAATTACCTGTTTTGCGAACTCTATGGCATCTATACCGACTTTAACGACGAACTCAGAGGTTGTACCATCGTCTACGGGAACCTTTACGACAGCTACGACGGAGAAGGTGCAGATCCCGTTGGCGACGACGACGACATCAACAGAAGTTTGCCTGGAGACGTCAACAGATGTGATACCACCATCATCCGAAGTTTCATCATCAGCAATGGATACTTCTGTTAATGAAGAGCGTACATTGCGTCAGTGCAAATACTGTGACGCATCATTTACTATCACCTCAAATGCTCGCAGACATGAAAGAAGCAGTTGTTCTAATAATGTTAAAAGAATACAATTTCAGTGCAATAAGTGCAATAAACTAATTTCACGTCTTGATAGCTTACGTCTTCATTATAAAAAATGCTGTGAGAAAGTTTAGTGCGAGTATAATGGACATGGTTATTGTTTTGACTCGTGTGTTGTACCAGCTGATGAGAATATATAAGTGAGACCCTGGTGATATGAACTTCAGTCCGTCTCTGACTGTGGTGATGAACGGATCGGATAGTTAGACTTGTATAACAGAATAAACCGGTATCCAGCTATTCTTGAGAACTCGATGGCATCATTACCACTTTCTACACCAACCTGGATCGAACGTCTACCATCATCAGTGCAGAGCACGATGACAACGATGTCTACAGCTACACCTGCTCTCTCAGCACAGCAGGAGATTTTGATGCGTGCAACATCTTCTGCAGAGCAGACCTCAACGGCGTCAGAAGTTAACATGTCAGCAGTGTTACAATGGTTGTCAACCATTCCAGTGTCATTGATGAAGGAAGGAGCATCCAGCGGTGTTCCATCACCCGACTGCACGTACTGTGAGAAGATCAAAAATTTGAAATTATGTGATTATGTAATACACAATTGTAGTAATAACTCTGAACGCATTAAATATCAGTGCAACAGGTTTTTAAGTAAGTTTGTACAATATGGAAGATTAAAACGGCACTTCAGGAATTGTGATAGACTGGCTGTACATTCATCGGAATCAAGCTGTATATTTTGTAACAAAACATTGGCAAATATAGAAAGTGCAAAACAACATGAAATATATCTCTGTTATTTTAATGAAGTCGATAATTCGTCTTTGTGTGAAAATTGTGGTGTACCAATATGTCGACCTGATAAACTGAATAGACATTTACGAACATGTAAAAGATTTGGTCCATACAACAAGAAGACTGTTTGAATCGAGGAATCCAAAAGGCTTTAGTAATTTGTCTGTGTATTTTTTTATACTTGTAGTAGTGTAGTATTTGTGTAATAAAAGTGTTTTTAAAAGAACTTGTGGTGTTTTTATTTTCTCAAACCAATTTTTTTTTTAAATATTAAAGTTGTTTTGTATCATCCTGTGATCGAACCAAGGACAGGAATCGATCGAATCAATCAGTATATTTATTGCCAATTTATTTATTGAATTTTGAAATTTTTCCCGAATCTCTAGCATTAAAATTATGAATTACCAATATGTTGGTCTTGATGTCTGATAGGATGATGGTAGTAGAGGATTTAAAGTCTCTTTAAGAATGTTGTACATGGTTTATTGATATTATTATTTTTACATAAAATTAAACTTTATTGCATCGATCGGGTATCGAACCGAGGACAGGAGCGGATCGAATCAATGTGTAAATTAATGAGTGATTTATTTAATGAATTTTGGAACTTTTCCCGAATTTCTAGCTACATTATTACATGATTTCAAGATGGTGGCCAAATTTAAAGATGGCGGGTGTCACAGTAATAAATGATTACTGCACTCTAGCGGGTAAGAATTAAACTAACATGGCGTCAGCGCACTCTAGTAGTCGATAACAAGATTGTGGCTTCCAGCATACGAAGACAAGATGGCGGACATGACGTCATTCTAGATGACGTTATATATGCTTTGAAAAAAAAGTGGTGGGGGTCAGTCTGCCTGCGTCCACTGTGAGGGAAGGATCGGTCGCCATTTTAATTATTTTGCCCTCGTCGGGTTCGGACCGAGGACTCCAAACTCCGTGTCGTAAATGTATGTTTTTTATAATTTTTTTATTAAAATTGTATTAAGTGAATTTTTTTATAATTTTTAAAATAATTTCATAAAAATCGGATAATAAATAAAAAAAGTTAAAGATGGCGACCGTAACGAAAATTGCAACGGTGACGTCATCATCCAATATGGCGGAAAACACATCGCCGGAATGTTCTAGAACACAATGACGTCATCCAAAATGGCGGATACAAGATGGCCGCCATGATCTACTTGTCCCGTTACGTCATGTCATGTTACGCGGTGTCCCATTACGCTGTGTCCTGTTACACTCGTCCAAGATGGCCGCCGTGACGCCAGAGATGGACGTGTCGTCAGAGATGTGGCTCGGCACCCGGCACTACCGCCTGGCGCCTGATCTCGGAGGAACATTCATATACTACTACTGCCTTTTATTTTTCTTTACAGAAGTTACAGAGATATATTTTTTTCTGGAATTTGTATCCTTACTCAGTAATTCACGAACATGGCTATTTTGCAATGACAGTCTCGGCCGTTTGACGGTAGGAGCAATTCAGTTTGCAGGTTATTGCATGTCTTTTTAAACTATCGTTCATTGCAAACTCGCTGTGACATTTCTGGCAAAAAAAAATTCTACGACGTGGATTATTAGCAGTTTCTCCATTCTCGTGTCGGTAGCCATTACCGCCATTCGAATAAAATCTTTTGCCACAGCAACGACGCCGATGTTGGGAGGACGCTGGTGCACCTTAAGTGGACATTGTTGATGCTAGAGCTACTGCTGCCAAGAATCTAAATTGAAGTAATTTTTTTCAACAGCTACAGAATAAGCTACAACTCTCTATAAAGTATTTTTTTTAATAAGCTTAAAGTAAGAATTAAGTAACAAACAAAACAATTAATTTTAATGAAAAAAATTGGGTGCTTGCTATCAGTTGTATTAAATAAATATTCTATCACTAATGTATATTCGTTAGGATAGTCATCATGAGGAAAAAAAAGAGAGCAACGAAAGCTTGATATAATATGTCTTAAATTTTCTACCAATAATGCCTATTCTTTGGGACAGAGTCAGTATGAAAATGAAAGAAGATAGCACCCTACGCCCTTTTTTAAATTAAAATTAATGGTGTGGTTTATTACTTGATTTTTATTTTAAGCATACTAAAATTAACTTTATACAGAATCGTTTTTTAATCGGTTGCTGTTGAACAAATTACTTAAAATTTATTTTATATTTTAAATTCATACAACATAGGCAGCATGTTTTTTTATAATTTTTAAAATATATATTTTTTTACTTTTTAGTTTATCTGAAATAATTTTTTTAATTCCTTGAATTGCATTACAAGGTCAATTTTCAAAGTCCCGAAAACTTCGGGGGTGTTTAACTTCACCCCTGGAGGGGTCCGATGGTGCCCGAAGACCTCTGAAGTACGCCAAAATCATCGTATTTCGTTTTGCCTGATTTTCGAAAAATCGGGGACATATAACCACAGCTAAATACGGCGGAGGGGGG
The DNA here is from genome assembly GCF_032445375.1 of Bacillus rossius redtenbacheri. Lineage (NCBI taxonomy): Eukaryota > Metazoa > Arthropoda > Insecta > Phasmatodea > Bacillidae > Bacillus > Bacillus rossius. The sequence continues at coordinate 44,384,717 of NC_086342.1, read as the reverse complement.
AGGGGCAGTCCAACCCTGGGTAAAATATACACAATGTCCCGGCCTCTTGGATTGGAAACACTCCAAATCGAAAGTGAATCGATGTTTTAAATTTTGGAAATTTTTGGGATTGAAATCCTGTGTTTATGTGTGTGTGTGTGGGGGGGGGGGGGGGGGGGCAGTCTACCCCGGGGAAAATGTCCACCATGTCCCGGCTTCATGGACACACACAAAGCATGGTTTTTACCCGTAGATCAAAAGTAGTGTTTTTTTTGCTCCTATGATCCTCCATCACTCTTCAGGTTATAGTCATGAAACTCTTGTATTATATTCCGTATCTGTACTGATATTATCAAGCTCAAGAGTTTATTTGTTTGTTTGTTTGTTTGAACGCGCTAATCTCAGGAACCACTGGTCCGATTTGAAAAATTCTTTCAGTGTTTGATAGTACATTTATCGAGGAAGGCTATAGGCTATATTATATTATCAATAATATTAGGGATCCTTACTAAAAGTCCAATTTAGAATCAATGCGTTGGAAGGGGTTAGATAAAACATGCAGTACACGTACGAAGTGTGTGTTGACAATGCCGCAGGCGCTAGAAGTTTATTTCCTATTGCCTATTAACATTATTGCCACGCACTAGATGCCTTATCATTCTTAATTTTTTCATACAAGTAAAAAACACCCTCATAAGAGTTCAATTAGTATTTAAATACTTTTTATCACTTTAAATCGAAAACCTAAACTATTGTTTTTTTTTCTCTCTCTGTGTTTAATTTTTGTTTTTTTCTTTTACCAGAATTATTTTTAGTATTTTTAATTATTTTTAATTTTTCGGACCATCAATAATTTTCCTCTCCCGTTACAATTCTGACAAGGACTTGTATATATATATATATATATATATATATATATATATATATATATATATATATATATATATATAAAAGCGAAATACCACTCACTGACTCACTCATCACGAGATCTCTAAAACTATACACCCGATTGACTTGAAATTTAGCATAGTTACTCATTTTGTGATGTAGACGCTCACTAAGAACGGGTTCTGCGGAAATCCGATCCCAACGGGAGTTTCGGGGGCGTAATATATATCAAAATTTCCAGTTTTTGGTAGGAAATAACCATGGCAACGGCTGTTGCTTTGTTGATGCTTCATTCATCTCTATGGCAACGACTATTTCATTGTTAGTGCAGTCCTCATCACCCTTGAAATTTTGCGGGTACTTTAAATATCAAAAATTGCCCTTTTTTTCAAGTATATATATTTTACAGACTTGAAACTTAACAGTAATGTTCCTTATGTTACGCAGGATGACATTTTCCGAAAATTATATCCCATGGGTGGTTAAAACCAGGCAACAGTGGGTACTTTGTCCGCATGAGAACAGGATGTTGCATTGTTCATGCCTTCTGCGTCTCCATGGCAACGGGCATCGCGCGGCAGTGGCGTACCCACAAGGAGGGGCATGTATAATGAGCGGCGCAAGAGTGATCTGCCTGTAGACTGCCATAGCGAAGTACGGGTACATCAGTTGTACGTTGCGTGCACGAGTCGGGAAACCATCGGTGCTATTCATTTTCTCTCCGGTACATTATACAGCATTGTAATAAATTTTCACTGAATTTTTTTTATTTACCATTACTCTAAATGGGAGATGTGGCTTAATTTTTTTCCATTAGTATAGCCGTGCGAAGCCGGGTCGCGCAGCTAGTTATATATACTTGCAAAGTTTCAAAGCGATACGATAATCGAAAGTAGGTTAGAATCGATTTTCAAGATTAAATTACATAGTTACAAGTGAATCTGAAAAAAAAAAGTTTGTTAAAAACAGTCGCTGTAGCTGGAATATTTAACTTAGATAAATGGTATCACAAAATTTTTGTAAAGATAAAAAATTTCAATATTTTCGCTCTACGTCTTATTTATTTAATTTGCTAAACATTTTATTTCATTATTTCAAAACGTTTAAGCAGCACACGCACATAAATCAAACAGACGGCAATTTTATCCAGCTTAAATTACAGTTATTGTGATTTCTCATTGAAAACACATATTTATCAGAATACAAATAGCCTTTAGCACTCAGAGGTTATGTAGCTTCCTAATAGTGAAAGTATTGTCAGAATAGGATCAGTAGTTTTAGAATGTACCCCCTACATCCAAACTTACAAACTTACAAACTTATAAAAAACCTTTCCCTGTTTATAATATTAGTATAGAAAATATTTTCTTGTATGTAAATCAAAGATTACCAATCAGTTTCAAAAGTGGATAAAAGGCGAAAATACTTTCGCCTGCGTTTGGCTCTACCTGCATTTGGCTCTACATTCATTTGGCTCCACCTGTTTTTGACTCTTTTGCATTTAGCTCCATCTGTGTTTGGCTCTGCCTGCATTTGGCTCTACCTGCATTTGGCTTCACCTGCATTTGGTTTCACCTGTATTTGTATCTACCTGCATTTGGCTCAGTCAGCATTTAGCTCCATATGCACTTGATTCTACCTGCATTTGGCTCCAACTGCATTTTGCTTCATTTGCGTTTGGTTTTACCTGCATTTGGCCCCCTCTGTGTTTAGCTCCATCTGCTTTTGGGTTCATCTGGCTACATTGCCCCAACCTGCATTTCGCCCCACCTAGCTATAATGCCTCTTTCTTCATTTGGCTACACCTGGCTCTTTTTGAAAGCTTAATGCATGTTATACAATACATTATTCTGTGTAGCGCACAAATATCAGTTCTCGAAGTAAATTTCATGTTTGTTTGTTGATGGATAAATTTTCAGCATCTTGCGAAGCAAGGAGAAGTCTTCACCTGTCGTATAATATGTTAGGATCTTCCCATGATATGTAATCCATCTATTCTGCTGCTGACATCTTTCTTACATGTTTATTATTAATATTTTTAAGATCTCTGAACTATTCTGTATTACACCACCCTCAAAGTCTTTAATATCGCCATTGTTCTTGTGGTTATCATAAGATTGATCAAAATAATTTAATTTACGAGTTTTTTCAACGTTTTGGGCTCGGCAATTCATCACAGTCTTCGATCATGTCAGCTTCAGACGCTTCTACATTTTTCTCAATTTCACCGAGGTGACTAGAGTTTGACATAACGTTTTTTTTCATTTCCCACGAAGATGCTACCTTCTTCGATAGTTTTAAATTCCAAATCATTAGCGAAATATGGGATAGTGTTGCAAGCATCAGCATTTTCACATTCTTCGATATCATGATAGTCGTATAATATTTTGCCTTCATTTCACTTCCTTAGTTTTGTAGACCCATCCTCGTTATCATTGGTCAGCTCGGTTACACAGAGCTTGCGATGTTTAGTTAAGATATATCGTAGACCAAACGATTTCTGCCCCCACCTGTGAATAAATGATTTTTTTAGTAAGGATAAAAAAAATCGGTCTTTTCCTTTCTTCCTTGCTGATGAAATTACACCGTGTGTCCTTTCTATTACGTTGCAGGCTTCGAACCGAAATTCAAAATTAACTTCTGCAAATAACACCAGATACGTACAGAGAGTTTTTAATCTCAAAAAATACTTAAATAGGAATTCAAGTAATCCACCAGCGAGAGTTAATTTTCCATTTTGAAAGATTCGTGTTGAAGTGGTTCTGCTTTTCGCCACCAGATGCCGAATCGTGTAATGGCTCAGAGATTTTTCGTGCTTATTATCTGAATCCACAAGCATCAAAAATGCATGCTAGCTGAAGCTGAAGGCGCGGCCTCACGCACGTGCGCACTTGCATGTCAGCGCCTGCATCTTGGACGGGAGAGCCACGGAACTACACAACTAACCATTCGGCAGTAACTGCACGCGAATATCTGACAGTCTGGCGAAGTGACCTCGGTCATGAACAAGCAATGAAGAAGGCTGAAGTTGTGCTAGCAGTTGCTTAAATGCCCTACGGAGGCACAATCGCGCCTGTGCCGAGCAAAATAGGGGATGAAACATATACCCTTAGGCTGACGTCTCAAATGGTCCTAGACTGACCTTACCCTGAGGTGAACGAAAGTTTTTTGAAAATAACATAAACAGTGTGGCGCGAACGTGTCTCTGTCTATGACTATTACAACTGCGTTTGACACAGTTAACACGTCACAGTTACTTGTGTTTGAGTAATTACAGATGATAGTACGGTGTAGTGTATGTTAAGGGTAATGTATGTTAAATGGCTGGCAAAGTATGGTGGTTGGCTGTACTCGTGTACGATTAATACCAAAACTGATAACATTTAATAATTAAAGCAATATCAAATGGTATTAATTGTATTGTAATATTATAATTGATATAATTTCAACACATAGATATGTACAACACTGAAACTGAAAATTATTGATCTGAATAAATTTGACTAGGAAGATTAGGTTCAGATCATCCTAATGTTGTACCAGCTTTTAAATAACCTACCAAATACAGATAGCCAGACATGAATGGATTTGGGTCCAGTTTCGATACTACACCGTCATTACTGAATTATCAAGGTTTGCAACTACCGGTACCTACTAGCTCAATTTGGGGTAGGGCAGGTTCTTCGGCCATTCAGGACTTCTGGGTAGATCGGTGTATGGTCGCAGGAACTTGTAGAAAGGGACGCTGCAATAGAGTTATAATCCACTACGACTACCGTAGGCTACGACTCATTGACTGGATCGGCGACACCAAAATGGTCCTGAAAAACGTGGTACAAGGAACGTTCTCACCACGAGATGGCAGGAATCAGATGTAGAAGTCGCGATGCTGGAAGCACTCGCGAAACGCCTAGTATGTCGTGTTAAGGCGTATACCCTGTATTCTGAGGTAGATTAACTCAGAATTCTCCTATCTGAATACTCCGTTTACACTATAGTATCTAACTATAGTAGCGGACACGATCTTCTTGTTTCCTTTGCGGGCACCAGGGTTTTGGCGACACATCGCAAGGGAAACGTCTTCTCTCGAACATGGCATCTTAGAATCCTCCCCTATTCCTTCCTTTTCAACCTCAACTTCCCAGGAATTGTTGTAGCAACCAGCGAGCTCGCAACTAGCAGGAAGAAATACTCAGCAGTGGTAGTAAAATCCAATGTACGGTAATTAAACCTGTGTTTAACTCATGTAAAGCTTTCAGAAAAAGGAATAGGCGTCCAAAGAATAATTAAATGAAGACAATAAATTATTACACTGCTGCAATTTCCAAAGACTAAACATACTGGCTGGCCTTAGCTATCCATATTAGTGTGATTGCTGGTACAACTTATAATACAAATACATATTTAAATATAATAATTAATTTACAATAAACATGAGATAATGAAATCAATCTGTAAACGGTTGACTGTTTACAACAGGAACACAAAAAATACTCGAAGAATGGCAATTTAAAACCTCGGACAATGTCTCCGGCGCCGTAGTAGGCCAGTTCAAACACCGTGACCTTCGCTCGTCGAAGCGATGGAGCTGTTCGCCAACAGCAACACAGCAATCCGGCCCACACCAGCGGCCGCTACTGGACAGTTCATGGCCGGCGGACCAACACGTCCCGTGGTAAGAGACATCATCCCCGCGCGCGGGGTAGCCCAGGCAGGCTCGTGATCAGCGCCTTGGAGGTAGGCGGCCGGCCCGACGCGTCTGCCACGCGGGAGTCGGCCCATCAGGCTGGGCTGGTGAGCGGGCGCCTGGGAGGTATGCGGCCGGCTCGACGCGTCTGCCGCGCGGGAGTCGGCCCATCAGGCGGGGTTTGTGAGTGCCTCGACTGCCAGTGTCGCGGGCAGGGTACTCCGACCAGCGGGGTGTGCAGGCGTTGCTGCAGGCGAAGAATTCGATCATGCAGCAGATCAGCAAACCAGCACGGAGAACAACTACAGTCTCTCCAGGAATAACCAGGAGCACTCGGCGAAAACCACCGCAAGTCTCGCACAATCCAGCTCGGCTGAAACAGTTAGGCTTATTCTTGCATACTTAATATAAAAATATGCCTAGCATAGCTATATAAGTTTTATGCCTATGCTTATTTGTAACAAATATATGTAAATCATATTATTATGCTATGCATACCACAAATTAATCGTCAAAAAAATTTAAATTTTTATATACAAATTACTTGTTTACTCTCGCTGGAAATCTAACCGAGGACCGAAATTAAATAATTAAAAAATTTTAGTAAACAATTGTATACATTTGTGGAATTTTTTGGAATTATTAGTAAAAAATTGAATAATTAAATTAAAAATTTTCGGTTAGGATCAATGTCATTTCGAGGAGAAAATGCTCCATTCTGGGGATTTTACAACCTTTAATTTTTTTTATGAAAAAACAGTAATTTTTCTCGTGAATTAAGAATTTAAAAAAGAATTTTTAGTATTATCAAGGTATATTTTAGGAATTTGGAGGAAATTAGACTCCAAGATGGTCACAATTCAAGATTTCGGAACCCCTGCACCGACATTAGTTTCCCACTCTAGTCCCAGGACATACTAGTTTATACTACTCATCGAATTAAGGCTAAAAACAAGGAAATTCAATTGTTATAATGAGAGTAGTTTGTTTTTCGAAAACCTGACGTTTTTGCCCTGCAGAACAAATAAAAATAAACCAAAATCTTTAAAAATGATTTTAAAAATTGAATCAGGTTTTAATATTTTATGTACTGTAATTTTTAAAAACGTACTTTTAGCTTTGCACTAGTTAGTGGTTATTACCTGGAACGTTGAAGAGTAGCAAAGAAGCACTCACTGAGTAGCTGTACTAGGATTCACGAGGGGTAGCAATGGGAAACAACACAATGAGAAAAGTACCAATAGTGCATGCACAGAGATCCAACCCACTGCCTCCGTGTGTGTGTCAGACACACGTCTTCATTACCAAACACGGCGATTTGTCATAGCTGTAAAAGTAAAGTTAGCAAAATTTTGCTCTCAGGAGTAAAAAAAAAATGTGTTCAGTCCCAGTAAAGGACAACGGAGATTCTCTTATGCTACAGTACAAAAAATCCGTAATTTTCTTTATATGTATATTTTTAACAACTAATAAAATTTTCCTTGGTTAAAAAAATTACAGTTTATTTAACATAAAAAAATTGTCATATTTCGAGTAATGGTATATTTAAATGCATCATACTGTTGTAATGTTTGTTTTTCGTTATGAAGTCTGTTTTGTACAAATTATTTTAGATGTAATTAACCGTGTACATAAAATGCCATGCTTGCAGGTCAGATATGGTCGTGAGAAGTATAGGAAACTCTCTGATGGTCATCTTGCCGGATCTGATTGGAAAGAAGATCACAAACCGGTTTGATCTCGTTCGACCACTCATCGCTTTCAAGTTCGAAACAGTAAGTTACCTCAACTTCTTTATAACTTTCGTACGCTCGTACGAATGTATATAAATTAAGATATAATTGTATAACAAGTAAGGTTTATAATAAAACGTATTATTGTTTCTAGTAGCATTTATAATGGTTTAATAATTAATATTTTTTGCCAGAAACTTTTAAATAATAAAAATATTAACAATTTGTACATACTGTTAAAAGGGTCAGAATGAAATGTCAACATTATTTTATTATCATTCAAATAATTTACTTTTAATTACGTTATGCAGAAAAAAAACTTTTTTGTTGTTTTTTTAGTAAAATAAATGCTTAAATATTCATAGCTATTATCATTAAAAAATACATGTAGGAAATCAACTGTGTTCCAATTAAAAAAAAAACTTCTGCTAACACTTACCTTTATTTGGAGCTTAATGTTATTATTAAACTTGAAACATATTTCCTAATAAAAAAATTCTATTTTTCTAAAAAAAAAAAATTATTTTATATGCTCACAATTTTTCATTCAGGTATTATTAATTGCACACTCAGTTATCTACAGCCCTTTTCACTGGTGATGTTAACATAAAAATAAGTAGATAAAGGCAATAACTTTAATTAAATTATACTTTTTTTTCAGAAAGCTATTAGTTGGTTGTTTGTTTCATTCTTAAAATTAAAAATGGTTGTGTTTTATGTTTGTTACTGTTTGCGTTCCACAGTTACAGACATTTTGTGAATCAATTCGAAACTTCTTTCTCTGGCACACTACATAAAGTAAATTTTTCTTTTCTTTCTGCTCACAGATTGTTACTTATAAGCTACAAAACGGTTTGTAACAAATATGTTTTTGTACTTGAAGTGTACGTATTGTTTATTAAAAATAGTTTTTTGTAATATTCAATGTGAAATAACATTACATTTAACAAATCCTTGCTTTTACATTGTAATAATATATAATAAGTTACTTGTTATCTTGGAGTATACTGTAGCGTAAAGATGGAAATAATATTTATTACATTACTACTTATGCTTAAAATATTTGAACATCTAACTTTGTTAGTTTAACATAATTGCATAAAACAAAAAAATTTTTTTTAGTAATTCGGGTTTTCAGATAGTCGAATTTCCAAAAACGTTTAACTGGACTATTTCTCAAAAATTTCAGTTGTAAAAAACTTATGTAATCACAATTTAAATAATTAATATATTTACTCTTTAAAAGAAGATAAGTTTATAGAACCAAGGTAAAATAAATTGTCGAATTTGGTGAGCACATTTGGCAAAGCATAGGAAACAAAGCGTTGAAGTGTTGAAGGGTACGTGCCTCCCGCTATGACATTTTGAGGTCATTTTGCTGCGTTTAGAGATTCCCATTTAGTATAACTTTTGACTCGGAGAAGCTGCGACGTTCGTTTGAGTTTCAATGGTCAGCTCTCGTCAAAATCTACCAAATACACGTATAAAACATTAGTTAAAAATAGTTACAGTGAATATGTATGGTGTTAAAATATATATAAAAAATACTACCTGTTACGTACTCGTATTCACGTACAACACACGGCCGTGGGGTTCATGTTGAAGTAAGATGAAGCAGTTGGTTTGAGCACGGACAGCAGTGAGAGGCGGGCGTGCGCAGATCCTGAACCGCACCAACAACATCTTCGAGCTGGTGACGGTGGAGTCGGTGCTGACGGAGCGCCTGGCGGAGCACAAGGACGAGCTGGTGCTCAGCGACGAGAGCAGCGGCGGCCAGGACGACAAGAACCTCAGGCTCAAAGGTGCCGTCATGCGCTCTAAAGGGCCGTGGGGCTGTGGGAATGTGAGACTGTGGGAATGTGGGAACGTGGGAATGTGAGACTGTGGGAATGTGGGAACGTGAGACTGTGGGAATGTGGGAATGTGAGACTGTGGGAATGTGGGAATGTGGGAACGTGGGAACGTGAGACTGTGGGAATGTGAGACTGTGGGAATGTGAGAATGTGAGACTGTGGGACTGTGGCTATGTGGGACTGTGGGAATGTGGGTCTGTGCCCGCCTCTAGCTATCCAGCCGGGTCCTGCTGTGCGCCTCGTGCGCGGCTCTTGCAAGCAGGCAGTCCCTAGCTTCGGGCAGTCCAAGCACTTCCGAGCTGTATCTGGTCCGGGCAACAAATCTGGGGGTCTATTTTTTTCCCACGGCTCTGGAAATAAACATCGCATTGTGAATCACTATTGCTGCATGAACAGACTAATGCTGGGTTGCCCTGGCCTGGTCATGGCTGGAGCTCTAACACCTTCCTGATCAAAGGGGGGAATAACCCCTTGACATATTTGTCTCAATATTAGTTGTTCTGGAATGTATAAAAATGTATCTGTAAGCAGACACCTTATCTAACCTTAAGGGCGCATATTTGGGAGGATAGGTTGGAACATAGATGCTGCATGAACAACATGACAAGGGACTCCACTGTCATTGTGGGCAGGGGATCTGGCTAGTTGACGCTTTACCGTTCATAGACAGCAGTTCGTCCGTTCTCTCACAGAGAGCAGCACTTGTCTGGCGCTCTCGTCCACGAGTCGACAGTTACTGTCTGGAGTGTCAGTTCTTGAAGTTTTATTTTTCTGTCAATGAGTACTTCGTGATATCTCGATGTTCAACATGTGCCAATAACATGTGAGATCTAGGCATTTCGATGTTAATTTCATAACATATTATTTCTTAAGATTTGTCCTCGGAATTTGATTTCAAACTTTATGGTGCGCGAAAGGGGATGTTGTTATAGTGTTAGTGTGTTGATGTAGGGCCTATTGGATTTTTAATTCTGCTTACGATGTTACTTTTGAATGTTAACGTAAATGTAAAAATAAAATTTTAATTTTACTACAAATCAAACTTTATTAAAACCTTTTTGTGAATATTGCATTAAAATAAATATTTATTCTGTAACAATATGGCCCTGCATGTGTAACATTCTCTGTTTTGGGATAGATATTTACTTTTGCAAGTGTTTAATAAATATTTTATGGATTACTAACTTTAAGTAACATACAACTAATTTCCATGAACAAATAGCTAAGATATAAAATATCAAACTTTAAAAAAATGTTAAAAAAAGTACCAACTAGCTTCTGTCCACAACAATTAAATTCTGATCATAAAACTATTCTTACAAAAACCTCATATTCTTCTTCTTCCATATTTATTTTCAATCACAGCGTGTTTTTGCCGCAAATTCACTTGTTCCACATATTTTGATTTTATATTTTCCAAATGTTTTTTAAATGTTTTTTTAAAGAAGTAATATTAAAAAATAATACTATTAAATTTCTAATTTATAAATTAACAATAGAAATTATAAACATTTCACAATCATAGCACATTGACAAAAATTGAAGTGAACCTCTTTTTTTGTGTGTGGGAAGCCAAATAATATAATGTTTAACTACGAGAGAAAAAAAAATTAAACAGAAAATCTTTGTCCCTCCTATATGAAAACTGTTAATAAAGACACTAACAATCTCCCTACTTTGTTTTGCACCATACCTACTGACAACTTGTGTGTTCCGTCATTTTTAGATGCTGTATATCCCGTATATAGATATACGTTTATTAGATCTTAAGATTAAGTGATTTTAAACTAAGAAAAATTGCTTGTCGTTAGTATTATGTAAATGGAGTTTCTGTCGTAATATTATTCTCATGGGACTAGGATTTTGTGGTAGCGTCTTGTGGTGGCTTGTCAATCGTAAGTATTCGTCTTGTTCGGGCATGTCCGCCGCTTGTTATCTATGATCAGAACCTCGTCAGCCATTTTATATGACTCCACATTTGCCATAATTGAACCCGCAATCTTTTAAATTCCATAATTAATAACATAAAAATTTGGGGGAAAAATCCAAAATTTATATAAAAACAATAATTAATTTACTGATTGATTAAATTTATTTCCGGTTTTGGTTCGATCCTCAATCAATGCAAAGTTATGTAAAAAATATTTATTTAACAATAAAAGACAAAAAATCCTAAAAAAGGAGGCATTAATTTCTCAACTACCAGTCTCCAGTTTATTCGAGCGATTCCTGTCCTTGGTTAGAGCCTTGAATGATGCAAAAAGTTAATTTCAGGTAAAAAAAAAACAGTTATTTAGTTTAATATCATGGAAAATCTTAAAGGAGGCTTAAATTTTTCATCTACCAGCCTGTAGTAAACGAATGATGACATATAGCTACTGGCCACCATCTTGGAAATTCGTAATAATTAACCTAGAAATTCAAAAGAAATTCCAAAATTCATAAAAAATAACTTATTAAAATAATGATTTATTCGATCGATATCCGTCCTTGGTTCGATTCTCAACCAAAGATAATTGTAACTGAAGCTTAAAATTAATTTAAATTTTGTTTTCACATACCTTTCAAGTAGTTAACCAATCATTATCTCTACAAAAATGACTCTATACAAGATACTTGCACCGAAATAAATATATTGTCACTGTTCCTACCATGGAAGTCTAATTTTTCGATTCATGGAATACCTTCCAACCAATTCATGTGCAATGCTGTACGTAAAGGCCAGGTGTCTTCGAACCACGAGGCCAGGTCATGTTCAATGTTATATACAAAACGTCTCCAAACCACAAAGACTTCTTGGTCCATAACAAATATTGCATATTTCAAGCTGTTAAGACAGAGTCTCCGAAATGTTGGACATAAAGTACCAATAAAAAGAGAGATGGACTAAATGCAGATTAGAAATAAAATCTCGAAGAGATTGGTTATAATGGTTCTCAAACATGTGGGAATAAGGTTCGGCTACTATGTTTTTGTTCCTCAAATGTGCTGAATCTTAGACTTTAGGGAAGAAATTTTAACAGTAAAATGTCCTAGTTTTCCTCGTTTAGGATAAGCAAAAGCAATGCAAGTGCTAGATTGTCTGTGACCAGAAGAATTGTTGGCAAACACCAACCAGTTAAACAAAAGCTGTATGTTTTTTTCCAGATGTTAACACGTCGTGTTGTATGCGCAGGACAGATGATATACATGGACAACTGGAGGATGATGATGTACCTGGGCACTCCCCTGATGCCTGATCTCAACTCCCTGATCGCGACTGGGCTGTACATCAATGATCTCTCCATGCACGACTTCAGCAGGTGAGATCCCCTCGGGTGTGTGCACCTCAGATCACAATAACGCTGCTTGTGGACGTATCGTGTCTACTGCTGAACTGAACCTCCTAAGGCATCAAAACATTTACAGAATAATAAATATTTTTTGCATGTTTAATTAATGTTAATAAATTCTTCTTGAAATTATAAACAGTATATGAAAAAATTTCATCCAAATTCACAATTAAGGTTGTTTAAATTAAAACCGCTTTCAAACAAGTACCCTCTTAATCTTGCATTCTTTCATCGGTAAACTTATATTCAGAACCTAAAATTCAGCTAAAATTAGTTAACAGATGCAACTTCAAAATTTTTACTATAAAATCAATCTAATTGATTACAAGTAGTCATAAAAAGTGATTTCGATGAATATTTACTCTTAGACATGGGGTTCCACCAAATAATTAATGCTTATATCACATAAAGTTGTCGATCAAGTATAATTATTTATTGATGAAGGAACAAAATTTGCAGTTACTTCTACATCTGTTGCACATGTTTGATTTTTTTAAGTTAGAGACTAGGGGCACTTAGACAACACTTTGCATCACGTTTCGTTACACACGACTGTTGATCATAAAAAGGTATAATTTTTCAACCTTTAACTGAACGAAAACCATTGCCTAATGGTTTATTGTTATATCAAACATAACTTCGAATGAGTCATCAAATCAATAAGACAAGTTTTTTCTATATGTCCTCTGATAAGGTGTAAACATTTTCTAAATGAGGTATAATATGCAAAGACTTTATCTAGATAAAGAAGTACGCATTTGTTGCAAAAGGTGTCACACATAAACACTCATGTTTGGAACAAATATGACACATGTGGCGATAAAAAACTTATTACAAGAGTAAGTATATGTGCCCATTTTTATTTTCTGTAAGGTTTTTAAAAAAGTGGGGTGTCTGTAAAGTCGGTTTACGGACGATAATTTTACGTGATAACGTCATAAGAAAACATTGATGAAAAATTGCATACTTTTTAATTTTCAAATATTATTTACAGTTTTTGCAAATTTAATTTAAATAATTAGTTTAAATATAATTACGAGCAATTAGTTAAAAAGCCCGCCTTAACCTGTTTGATATTATAGAAGATCTTCTCGCACGGTGGTTGGCCGTTTCTTGCACGCTCGGCTCAGGCGGAACGTGACAATGAGTCATGCTTTTTCGTGCGCGCAACCGGCGTTAATGGATTTATAAGATGTTATCACGTCAAAAAAGCTTCTGCTTAAAGTAAAGAACATTATATGCCAAATATAAGAAAACTTTGCAATGCTTGGAAATTCTTAATCTTTGATGTCAGATGAATCTTAAAACCTTAACCTGTGTTTGGGTACGTATACCAGCGATGAAAAATACTCTATTGTTATAGAAACAACTTGGTACATTACAATTGAAGTGCCACTGTAACGCTCCTCGTGCCCTAAAATTAGATTATTTTAAATTTATTAAAAAAGTCCTAGGAAACAGCAGGGCAAAAATTATAAAGAAAAATACAAGTATTACCAGATGTGGTACGAGGCGGTGAACAAGACAATTTGATACTACCTGAAAACAAACAACTTGGGAGCTAGTGGATAGCTTAAATAGATATAGGTAAATAAGAAATAAATAAATCACTACATAAGTATATTGGTCTAAAGGTTTCCTGACTTATTTAAAAGGTATTAAATAAAATCTGTTTTCCCTTTGTTTTGGTTTCACAATAAAAGGTATTAACAAGTTATTAAAAGGAGGGCCGGCCCAAAATGATTAAAACACGTTATACTATACTTTTAACAACAAATCAAGCACAGAAAAACAATTTAAAAATGTCCTTCCTGACATATTATAGCATGTTAGATTCGTCCACTTATTACTGTAATTCTCGTTTCATTTAAACTATTTCACATATTCTTATTTGTTAAGTTCCCTATGGCACTGTTCGCTGGTATTCATTTAAATAAGTTCTTTCGTTGGTTGTAAGGAGAACTTATATTTTAAATATCACCCGGGGCTTCAAAGTTGCACGTCTGGCCGGGAGAAAGCTCTTCTTAGAGACTCGAAGCTCGAGGTCATGGACAACATGATGGGTGCAATTTCGGCGCCCAAGATTTGGACCCTGTCTGAAACAGAAGTCAAATTCAGACGAATTAGACCTGCTTCCAGACAGCCAAACACAGTCGGCGCGAAAAGGCCGACAAACGGGAATTCGGCGAGGGAAATGAGACCGAAGTATTCACCAAACAGGGTGTAGCTCCTGGACTCAGGAAATGTCTCGCGCAGAAATCCAAAAGGCGTGGACCGAGAATAGCGCGGATGTCGCGGAAGAAACCATAATTTAGGAAGATAAAAATAAATAATAAAATTTAAACTAAAACATTATTTGTTGCCTAAATACAACGACTTACTGGCTACTACTAAATTTAGAAACTGGGATCACATCCCTTATCACCGATGACTACATTCCTTATTCGAATGAATAGTGTGTCGTTGCCGGGGAAAAGCCTCTCAACAGAGGAGACGCCGAGATGACACAGGCCGTTCTGCTCGGCGGTAAGTAGCCAAAGTCTAAGTACCGCAATGGCGGACAATGCTCCTAATTAAAATGGGCGCTCGGCCCTAGGGAAAAGAAGGGGAAGGTTCGGCTCTGGGCCGAACACTTCCGGAGGTGACCGAGGTGGGTGTAACCACCACTTCAGTTGATGCGCCGAGGGACGACCACCGCGCTCTCTACCAGCGGGCACAGAAAGCTGCATAGGATCGACTTTTACTGGACGCGAGTTGAAAGCATAGGGGCTTATGGCGCAGCCGGTGCTGCTCTCTGGCGGCCTAATGGTGAAAGTAGCAGGAGGTTAGCAATGTCGCTACCAGGTGTCGTGGACGTTAGCTCCACTCGCTGGCGACAAGTGCAGAAGTTACTATTTCTGCCACTAGATGTCGTGTGTGGACATATTTTTTCTGTGGAAAATCGTCCTTGAAGTAGGCCACTGCCTGGCGAGTTCATGTCAGGGCAATAATCCTGGGCTAAATTCTGAAAACCAAAAGGGGGGTGGACTGGGGGGTGAGGGTGGACAAAAAACGCAACGAGGCAACTCGTTCGTGCCAAGATTCGCTGGGCTCAGCGGGCCTCTAAGAAATAGAGCTTGCAAGCCAGGAGCTGCTCTATGCACTTTTAGTCAGGTAGGGAAATAAAGATACAGGCACCGGGCGTGACGGCAAGCGGGAGAAATGTCACCAGGGCTGCTAACGACGTCTTTGGACTTGCAAAAGTTCAGATTGGCCCCTGAGGAAAGGTGTCTCGGGCCCCTGCAGCAAAGTTTAACTAAGTAGAGTACGCCAGCCTAACAAAGTGTAAATCACCCTTTTATAACCAATTTATATGTAAAATAAACTATCCAAATATAATTTAAAATCATAATAACAAAGTTAAATAAAAAAAGTGTCGAAATATGTAATTTCCGGCACACCACTGGTAGAGCAGTGGAAAGTAGGTCAGGGAAGCGAACCGCCAGGGGGAGTTCAGCAGTGCCGTGTGGCCGTGCTTGAGGTGAGGTGGCCGTGTGCCGCAGGGACCTGATGCTGGTAGCAGTCCCATTGCCGCTGGTAGAGCAGGGTAGTGAGTGAGAGAAGCGACCGGCAGGGGTGTCGTGTGCCGCAGGGACCTGATGCTGGTAGCAGTCCCAGTGCCGCTGGTAGAGCAGGTAGTGAGTGAGGGAAGCGACCGGCAGGGGTGTCGTGTGCCGCAGGGACCTGATGCTGGTAGCAGTCCCAGTGCCGCTGGTAGAGCAGGGTAGTGAGTGAGGGAAGCGACCGGCAGGGGTGTCGTGTGCCGCAGGGACCTTATGCTGGTAGCAGTCCCAGTGCCGCTGGTAGAGCAGGGTAGTGAGTGAGGGAAGCGTTTGCCGCAGGGACCTGATGCTGGCGGGCACGCAGCAGTCGGTGGAGCTGAAGCTGGCGCTGGACCAGGAGCAGCAGAAGTCCAAAAAGCTGGAGGAGAGCATGCGCAAGCTGGACGAGGAGATGAGGCGGACCGACGAGCTGCTGTACCAGATGATCCCCAAGCAGGTGGCGGACCGGCTGCGGCGCGGCGAGTCCCCCATCGACACCTGCGAGGTGAGTTGCCTCTCTGTGTGCCTCTGTGTGCCTCTGTGTAGGCCCCGGCCCACCCGGGCACACACTCGGTGCGCAGAGCTCCAGGAATAACTACTCAACACATCCTAGTGGGGTCTGCTTACGGAAAGCATTTAAGAATTCGCTGAGGGTCGAAAAGAACTTTTGATTTCGGATTAAGTTTTTAAGCTGTATTTTTAGAAGAGTTAAAATGGCTAAAACGCATGATTTCAGAGTAATTTTTAAGCGTAAGACAACCGGTACAGATTCTTGAAAGCACTTAAGGGACTTGCATTACACCTGTATCTTCATTTCTCGGCCATGTAATGTCACGGTCACTGCTCATGTGCACGCCGAGAAGACTGCGCGCCAGTCCAGAGGAGACACCGCGCTAGAAGCACCAGCTAGCGTCGCGCTTATCATCCCGCCTCACTAACACACATACACCCCTGACGAGGCGGTCTCCTTAAGGGAGGACTTGCATTTTATAACTCTTGCAAGTATCGGGGTTTCTTCTTCACTGCATTGCTTGGATTAATATCACATTGTGCCGTGTATTAGGGATTTAGGCACGTTTTATTTAAATTTTTGTAATCTTAAATATTTTTGGAAATATTTTTTTTTCTCTCTCATCTTATTTTCTTTACGGCCAGGCCCTCAGTCTCTGTTCTCAGAGGCGAGCTGATTTTCTTTCCCAGCCTCATGCTAGGCTAGCATTCTGGCTAATATTTCTCCCGCCTCCAGGCACATCGAGGACCGGTAACTTTATTTCTTCGCGTGACCACTTTTGCCTAGAGCAGCTTGTGAAGCAGTGCTGAGCCCTGCTAACTCTGTCACGAATCGGTATAAGGTTCACTAGCAGCAAGACACGACAGGAGGATCCCGTGGGCCTTGCGTCCCACAGACCATGCGTTTTTTGAAGCCATCCCCCCTGCTCCCCCACCCTTTCTTCTCAGAAGTGAAGCTAGGAGCGACGACCGCACGGGTACGTTAACCGAAGTCAAGGCCATCTCAGGTTTGACAGCCGCAGTTACGATTCTGGACTTTAACGACATCTAGCGACGGCTGAGTTCACTAACGCCACTTGTGGGCGCCAGCAGCGTCGACACTACCGCGCTCGCGCGGAGGTAACGACAACCTCTCTCCCCTCCTCATGTCTCAGGCCGCTAGGTGGCACCACTGGTTACTCCATTACCCCCTAGCTTGACACTCTGGTCGGTCACTAGTCGATTTATTAGTACTTCTTCTCGCCACCAAAAGATAGCGCCTCAGTCGCGCAGTCACTCCAGTAAGATCTAATTTTTTTATGCCGGACACCTTCGGGTGGACTCGGTAATTTTCGGCTCAGAGCCTCCCCCCCCCCTCCCATTCTCTAGAGACCCCGCGCTTATGATATTCTGGTGATACCCCGCGCTGAACTGACTTCGGTGCGCGCCTCCTGACTGACTGGTACCGTTTGTAACTGCGATCTTCGGCGAATCATCGACATCGCATCGTATATTATGTAGTCTTCTCAGACTAGAGGGATGAAGTCCCTATCTAAAATTAATATTAACCAGTCAGTAGCTTAGTTGAAAGTAGAGAACCTTAGTTTTTTTTTAAATTATATATACATATTTTTTTAAACTCATGATGACTTCCGTGTCTACCGCGAATCGTGGTTCGGGTTTTCGGAGACGAGACGCCCTCTCCTGAGCGCCAGGACCAACACCCTGTTTTGGTAAGTCTTGACGTCATCCCCCCCTTTAATTTTCCTTCTATTGGCCTTTTGCGCCATTTAAGTATACTGTCTGGAAACAGGTCTAATTCTTTGGAATTTGGACCTCTGTTTCAGACAGGGTTCCAAGTTTGGGGCAGCCAAAATCCTCTGCCAGAACCTCTGGAGTCGGTTCCTGAGCAGAATCCATCTTTAGACCTACTACCTCGATCACCGTCTACCTACAGCCCCGGGTGATACCCGCATAATTCTATTATTCTATTCACGAACTCAAAAAAATATATAGTGTAACCTAGTTAAGACAGCGGACAGTAAAAGCAGTTCGAGGAGAAGAAATTTATATTATGTTTTGCAAGGACTATATGTACAACATTTAAAGTTACCAATGTTGATTTCATTCCTGTTTTTAAATATTGTAATTTTTGTTAAGCATTCAGGGCCGGCCCGATAGTAAATAAGTTCAATTAATATAATAAGAGTAATTGTGAGGAATATAAGTAAGATCACTTATCAATGAAAAACAGATGTTACTAAGGAAAATTTAATCTATAAAAAAAGAAAGAACAATGATTAATAAAATAAGGAAGTCTATAGACGTAACAGTTGTTTTTATTTATTTAATATATAACAACGATCCTTTTTCTCCCAAGTGTTCGTAGGGAGTCTCTAAATTTTCTTTGTTTACTCCTAGTGTCGCCTCTGTTGTTGACTTTTATCGCTATCAATTGAGGGCCCTAGTATTCAGAGTTTCCAAATCTTTTTATCTTATTACTTAATTATTCTTTAAGACACTTGGGGTATTACAACATGAACTAGGCATGAGGAGGTTAAGCATGTGCCAAGATAGCTCCTGCGTGCTTTGCTACTGGCCGTGAACAAAACTTAGTGACTCAGAAAGTTACGTTGTCGATTGTAATAATTATCTATGGATGATATGACTCTAAAAACATACACTGTTTTCTAACTGTAGTTATCACTTGGTCACCCTGGAAAATAATTTTCGTTGTTTCTTTCAAGTCAACATTAAATACAAAACTTTTGAATTTACAATTTGATGATTGCCATGCGGATCAAATGAAGTAACAATTTTAAAGTTGTTTGATTTTAAAACTTTGGTTGGATTTTAAAATGAGTCTCTCTTTGACAAGGAATCGTATTTCCATGAGCACAGGTAACGCGACTGGCTTGTTGTGCAGAATGTCGGGGATTGTTTCCGATATGTGGCGTTTCAAGATAAAAAGCAACTTGGTATTAAATGCTTCAACGAATATACTAAAGAGGGCATTGGTG
The DNA here is from genome assembly GCF_032445375.1 of Bacillus rossius redtenbacheri. Lineage (NCBI taxonomy): Eukaryota > Metazoa > Arthropoda > Insecta > Phasmatodea > Bacillidae > Bacillus > Bacillus rossius. Next base: position 44,365,155 of record NC_086342.1, on the reverse strand, counting down.
GTCGGTGTCGCCTTCTGAGCCCTTGGGTTGAGCTCAAGAGGGTTCCAGAGGAAACTGCTGTTTAACTGGCATCCGGTTCTCAGCTAATTTGTGATCCGGTCCATTCTGAATATAATAGTCACCCCTACTAGAGCAAATGCCAGCATATAATTAACATATATAATCGCTGTGAACTTAGATGCTGTGGCAGGGTGAAAAAGAGCTAAACCATTTGGCAAGAACTTTACATATATTTTATAGTCGGGGTTAGCTAGATTATAATCAAGCTTGGTTCATCTAGTTTATGCCTCTACTTTAGACCTATAAAATTAATGTCAACCCATTTGTTTTGGCACTACTCATAGAGAAAATGTTTTTAAATATAATAATTTGACAGATCATTAGAAGATGAAAATGATTTCGTATATCAAATAAAATGCAAGCTATTTCCTAAGAATGTTGATAAAAAATATCTCTGCCTTGGTTGTTTGGCTGGTTTTGTTATGAAAGCAATTTCTGCTGAAAACCAAATTCCCCAAATATCTAATATCATTAACCTATATTTCTTGGTTCCAGGCAAATATAAGATCAGCAATGGGTTAAAATGCTACATGATATTACATTTGTTAAAAATAGGTTTAATGAAACAGCTGCAAGCTTTTGTTTTTGCATTTTGAAAAATTACTTTAACTATTTTCATTAGTTCATAATCATTTATCATCATTGTTTGAACAGTAAATCATTATCTTGAACCCACATTGCTGAATTATTATAAATAAATGCCTACATATTTGTACCGTTATTCCCAATTATTCAGTACGCCCTAAGGCAAGAATTTATTGACATCAAAGACGACTTTTAGTTTTACTGTAAGTTAAAAGTCAGGTAACTATTAATGGGTCTCTGTGAGCAACAACATGTTGTCTAGATGTAACTGCCTGTACAACCAATGTATTTTCTTTTTTAGTTTTTAGCATTCCTGTAGTTATTGCTTTTAAAGCTAGTAACCTACTTCTCTGTTAGTGCAAATTTAGTGAAAAATAATTTTTTTTTTAAGGAATGTTATTCACCTATTTTTTCGAAGTGTGCCAGGTGAATAAATTGTGAGCCCTGATAAATATTTATATAATTGTGTGCTACAGGTTACATTTAATATATAAATTTTTTTGAAGCTAGTCTTTAAAATAATTTATTTTTATGATTAAATAACAAACTTAAATTACTCACTTATCAGTATTCTTTTTTAAGTACTGGCTCAGCCATTTCATTTAATAAGTAAATATAATTGGATAAAAATTCTTAGTGCACACAATGTTGACACACAGTTGTGACTGAGAGTCCTGAATTAGAGACTGCATCTTCCAATATGTGCACACTTCATAGTTCACCAACAGTTGGGACATTATAGCTCTTTAATGCCTGTCAACACAAGAAAATGTTTTCTCTACAGCCCTAGTTCGTTTGTACGGTTTAACCAACATTTATTTAAACTGTTTATTGCTTATTTGGTGCTAGCTGGTGCAAATATTTATCCTCTCTTTATATATATATATATACCCATTAACTATTGTATATATGTATATGTATATATAATGTACTGTATATTTAAAAGGAAATTTTATTTCGAAATAGTATTTTTGTTTGTATTTTCTCAGATGTTCGACACAGTTTCCATACTCTTCTCGGATGTGGTGACCTTCACAGAGATCTGCAGTCGCATTACCCCCATGGAAGTGGTGTCAATGTTGAATGCCATGTATTCCATTTTTGACACACTTACGGAAAGGAATGGCGTCTATAAGGTACAGCTTCGATTAATTTTGTGTAATTTTTCTTGCTATTTCAATACAATTTATTTTTTCGTATCTTATTTATGTAAATTTAAATGCAAACATCTTAAATTTAACATTTGTTTAAAGCTATTAAAATGAGGTAAGACAATTATATGAAAAAACACATCTACACATCTACTAATCTAAGAATATACACAATTTTGATGTTTAGATGCAACCACATATTTCACACTTTGTAAAAAATAATATTTAGCTGAAGCTCTTTTTTAAATACAAAAAACATTAAAAATCATGGCCTCGTTGGCTAAGAACTTGAGGTGCTTTACTGATATTGCAAGATCGGGCTCAGTTTGAAACCTCGCATGGCTAATTTCTTCTATCTGTATAATAAGAACATAAACATTTTAAAAGTGTTAAAAATTTTAATTAGGTAACATTTTTAATTACTTTCTGTGCAAAACCCGGAGTATTGTGGACTCAGACACGCATACTCACTAACTGATAATGCTTCCACTCCGCAGTAACTGAAGGCCCGGACTTCACAAGACCGCACCCAACGGTCTCTCGAGAAAGTGCGTGGACTAGAAATTTTGGCAGACGAGAAACACGATTTACAAAACATTTAATATAAATCACGAAATATGATATGATGGTATTTAAAAACATTGTACGCAGACACTGTATTTCCAATTGTCAGTCAACTATATGTTACAGTCAACTCCCTATTATCCGTGCATGCTACGAAAAAATACAGCACATATGTAAATCTGTATTTTATTACAAGTGAGCAAATTTGAACTCTACTGACGAGTGTATTGTGTGCAGTGTGCCGTAAAACACCACAGGCCTTCTCGGAACTCACGCAGTAGGCTGGCATGCGTTGCTATTTTTGTCTCTGTCGCACTTTGTTTCTAGTAGTATTGTTGATAAATTTCGTGTTTACATTACTGAAATGTATTGTATGTTAATTATTCAGTAAAATACTAAAATTTTAGCATCATTGAAATTTTTTTACTGTTAATTGTAACTTTTTCTGTACATAAATGTTTAGATTTTTAAGTTGAAATTAATGTTTCCTTTTTTTTTTTTTTTTTCATTTTCGGCTCTTTTGCGGATTATCCGCGATTTTCACTATCCGCGGTGGCCCTGCCACTTAATTTCGCGGATAATCGGGAGTGTACTGTATAATTAAATGTGAACTACACTGACATATGAAGTCTGCTGACGACAGAGAGCTCTTAGTGTTTTACTATGCCTATGATACAATAAAAAGAAATTTGAGCAAACGTACCATACAACCTCGTTTATGAGCAGATCATTGTTTTTTCATGTTGTAAATACACCTATAATACGAAACTCGGACATAATTTAACGTAGAATTCTTTAAATTAATGCAGAGCGTGATACACACAAATTGTGTTTTCAAATACATTTCTGGACGTGAATAACACGTAGTTTCCGCACCCGCCGCTAGAATTCACTGCCAGAGAAGCTACGTCGTCTACTGAATCATTTTATTACCAAACCGAAATTTTTAACTATGTAATGTAACGGTTACCATAAAAACAACAAAGACTTTAAAAACCCAAGCTTTGGACCCGATTTTCGACAGAAAATTTTATTAAAATACTGTTCATCTAGTTAATAGTATTAACTGTTTAATGGATTTTAAGTTACCTTTGGATTTGTGAACTTTTGTTTTGCGCCGTTGGCAGGACCGTGGTTACAAATTTCCGTTCCGTGCGATTTCTTCCCATTCATGAAAATAGTCTTAAATGTTTCATTCCAATATTACAAAAACATTTAAAATTAACCAATATTTTTTTTAATATACATAGTAAAACTGATAATTATTTTCTGTTGAGTTTTTAAGATTTTGGGAGACTTGAGTACTGCATTTTAGTTTTTATGTATGGAATGGAATAATTTCAGATCATTGTGTGTTGAAAAGGGGAAAAGTAAGTAGCAGTGAAAACTAGTCTAAGGTAGGATTATGAACGATATTTTCAGAAACTTTTAACTCTTCAAATTCCCATTGGTGTAGCTTGGTCGTAAGATTACCCATTTTTAAAACTATGAAGAAAACTGATATTATTGATAAGCTATTTACATTGTTTGACAGATGAGGGATACAAAAATACTGAAACTGTATTTACTTGTTTGCCAACGAAATTACACATTGTTCACTAACTAACATTGCAGATGAACTGTTTTCGCAGAGATAAGAATCTGCCCGAGAAACAAGATCAGGTTCACTAAACACATTTCTTGGCTGGATCCGTGCAATCATTTCCCCTAAATGTTTCTACTCGTGCACATTGTGTATCAGTCAGAACAATCATCTTTTTTATTCTCTAGGTTTTGGTTCAATTGAACATACAGTATATCTCATGTATGTATTACTGCAAAGCCATTAAAGGGATATTTTAAGTTTACTTTGCTGCATATGCCCTAAGTTAATATAACTTAATGATATACAGCTTTGAATATCCATTATGGTCTTGCATAAAATTTTTAATAAATATGATTATCTTTCATATTTTAATAGTTTTATCTTTTACTAGCAAATATTTCTGAGGAAATGAGAAAAACCTCAGTGAAAGCTTGGTACACTTCAAAGGGTAGAGAGATGTACAGCATCTCAAATACTCAAATCATAAACACTGAGCATAAATAGCATGAACATTTTTTTAATAATATAGGTATCACACTACAATTAAAAAAATATTAATTTCTTGTTACTTTTATAACATTTTTATAAATTAATATTTTTATTTACTTTAACTAATTTTTGTAAGTTATGTACTAACACACGGTTTTAATGTCATAATTATTAATTTTTATGTAGATGGATACTTTTACCAGTGAGGTCTCAAATACCATTTCCTTGTTAAAGCAGTACGCATCTTATTGACCCAAAGTCAGTTGAGTTTTAATATCTATTCAATTGATAAAAATAAGGGTTTTTAATATAGTGATCAAAGTTTGTGGACATATTAATAATAATTATAATAATAATAATGTTTTCAGCCCCATTATGCTCATAAAATAAATGTTAATCGACGCCAATATGCGGTATGCCAAACATTTTAGTCAATCCTGAATATTTCTTTACTGGTTTTTCCTAGACGAACATTACCAATGAACAAGATAATGTGGATAATAATTATCTTCTTTAAATTTTAAAAATAATTTGCATGAATGCCAAAGATAATTTAATATTTACTGACGTAGAATCAAATCTCATGCAATCAATCCAGAAACACATTTGTAACATGTATATTGGGAACAGTTGTAACAAGTTTTTTTTTTTTCCTTTTTGGACATTTATGTACAAGTATGACAGTACATTATGCAAGTGCTTTAAAGGACCAGACCTCTTAAGACCTTTACTGCGCACTGCCTTTTACAGCAGAATGTATAAATATCGGCTTGGCTACTTGCACTATAAGCTTGGAACGATTTGTAAGTTTTCTAACAGTTACACAAACATCAGAAGGTATCAATAAAGAATCCTGGTAGAATGAAACATTTTCACGATGAACTTGGCTTGCCAAGTTCTCAATAGCGCTCCTCTGCCCTTCTCAGCCACACAGTTCCTGTTGGTAGCTGAAAACATTTCTGGTCACACAGTTTTGTGAAAATTATTTCATCTAATTCTGAGAGCTACAAGCTTCACACTAAGAGAATTTTTTTTACTAAAATGTAGTAACACTGTTTTTAATTTCTTGTTTATTTGTTTTTTTAATGTTTCAGGGCTTCGCGAGTAATGTTGTTTGTTCTGTTGTGTGTTTCCCCCTTCACTGTGTGGCGTCTCCCCTCCCCCGCCTCTGCTCTTGCCCTCCAGGCGAACGTTCGCTGCCGCCCTGAGCAGGATGTGTGTGTGTTGCGCCATCAGGTAGAGACAATAGGCGATGCCTACATGGTCGTGTCCGGCGCGCCAGAGAAGGAGGTCAACCACGCAGAGAAGGTGTGCAACATGGCGCTCGACATGATCGAGGCCATCACCGACCTCAAGGACCCTTCCACAGGTGCGTGCCCAGTGTGCAGTGTGTGCACATTCTCCAGTATCTGCACTGTCTGCAGTATCTGCACAGTGCACACAGTCTGCAGTGTCTGCACGCGTGCACACTATCTGCATTTTGAGCACTGTCTGCAGCAAGTGCACAGTGTGAACTGTGTGCAGATACAGCACTGAGAGCACTGTCTGCAGCTGCTGTCTAAAGCCGATGCAATGAGCACACTGGCTGCTGCAACTGCATGTTGAGCATCAACAGCAGCACTGTTCGTAACAGCTTCTCTGTCATAAGCCGATGCACTGTGCCAATGTCTGCTGAAACTGCATGTTCAGCAGCAGCTGCTGCACTGTAGGCACTGTCTGCAGCAGCGGCTGCACTCTGGCAGTAGATACTGTACTGTGCAATGCAGCTGCTGCTGCGGCCGTTGCCACAAAAAGCGCAGTAGCTGTCGCCCAGTGCGCGGTAGCTGCTGCCGATACAGCACAGTGTGCGGTAGCTGTTGCTGCTGCACGTTGCATGGTAGCTGCTGCTGCATGGTGCGCAGTAGATGCTGCTGCTGCACAGTGCGCGGTAGATGCTGCTGCTGCCACAATGTGCGCGGTAGATGCTGCTGCTGCTGCCACAATGTGCGCGGTAGATGCTGCTGCTGCTGCCACAATGTGCGCGGTAGATGCTGCTGCTGCTGCCACAATGTGCGCGGTAGATGCTGCTGCTGCTGCTACACAGTGCGCAATAGCTGCTACTGCTGCTACTGCTGCTACACTGTGTGCGTAGCTGCTGCTGTACTGTGCGCAGTAGATGCTGCTGCCACACAGTGCGCTGTAGATGCTGCCACTGCTGCACGGTGCGCGGTAGCTGCTGCTGTAACACAGTAGGCGGTAGCTGCTGCTACTGTAGCACAGAACGCGGGAACTGCTGCTGCTGTAGCACAGTACGCGGTAGCTGCTGTAGCAGCAGCAGTATAGTACGCGGTACCTCTGAACACACCTATCAGTAATCACAGTAATGCAAATAAAATTGCGTAAATCAGGAGCGGCAAAATTTCATCCCCAATTTAATTGCAAACATTCAAAATTGTCCACATACACTAATACATTCATAAAATTATAAAATACATTTTCAGGTATAAACATGAAAAAATAAAAATTGAGCTTAATGCACAATCACAAAGCTATGATAAAACAGAAATCGGACACATCCATCCTTTCTACATATCACTGCGACTGGTAAGGAAGTTCCCAGTAGCATATTTATAGATTCTTTGAGTTCCTTGTTGGTGATTTTTTTTTTGTAGCACACCTCACTGTACGATTTACTTTTCACTTTCTCTACCATCAGAGCGCCTAAAGTAGAAGTTGATAGAGACGCTCTATATTCAGTTTGATTGCGGCGGACATTGCTGAATATTCTTTCTGTTGATGCGTTGCTGTGTGGGACTGTCAACAGGGCTAACATAATTTTAGGGAGAGTTTTGTACTTTGGTTGGCCACTTTCATTTTTAATATTTTATATTTTGTACCAGACAACATCCAGTCTTTTTTCCTCTAGGATATCACTTGAGAAACTATCATATTGATACTCAATAAATTCTTGTTCCAGAATATCCAATTCTGAAACATTTATAAGACTTGGAAATCTGTCGACAAAATACAGAACAGAGGAATAAGATGCAGTTATTCTCAATGAAATATCACACACCTCATCATGGTGCAGAAATTCATCATGTAAAGGAAGTTTGTCCAAAATGTAACTACTTGATGAAACATAAAAGGCCCGCACAGAAGAAGAAAATGTCTGGCTATCAGACTGGCTTGTTGAAGCTTTTGATTCTGCTCTACACTTGGCACCAATAACTAAATCGGTATCATCTTTCTGGAATTTCCTCTTCTTAAAGTTAACATCAGTGATTGATGTGGAGCCTAACAGCAAAGCTGATGGCTTAACAAATCTGACCAGTAAATCTCTAAGAAGAACTTGCAATTTACATCTTTGGATGTGAATGGCAGGAGCCTCTTGTTGTAAAAAAAAAACATTAACAGCATTGAAAACAGGAACAGTGTTTTCAAGAAACAGACAGTAGAGTTTGGTTAAAGGATTTTGCATCAGTGACGTGATGCTCTCAAATTGAGAAGTGGCAGCAGTAAGTTTACTGTCTGGTTCACAAAATAACAGTTTGAGAGGCCCCACTGTTCCAAAACTCTTATGACACTTTCTAGAAGTGAAAGCCACCTGGTGTTTACACACTTCAAAATTTTATGTGGTTTATTCCCACTGAGTTCTTGTTGCAATTTAAAGATGTTCTGTCTCTTACTACTTTTGTCGAAAAAATAGAACACCTGAACCAAAAACTGTTCGATGTTTATACTGAGCTGGGTAAAAGCTTTCTGTGCTGCCAAATGAATTAAATGGCAAGAACAGCGCTGAAGAATTATGGAAGGGTGTTTGGCCTTGCAAAATGAGAATACCCCTTTGTTGGATCCTATCATTGTGTTTGCATTGTCTGCAGAACAGGCAACACAGTTTTCCCAACTTATATCCAAGGAAGTCAATTCACTATCTAGGACAGAAAAAATTCCTTCGCCTGTATTATCGGTGCATTCAAGCAGCGACAACAGAAGAGTGCAAACTTTACCTAATTTTTCATTAAAAAATGAAACTACGACAGGGTACAAATTAACTACATTCTGGTCAGTGCTACCATCAGTAGAAAGAGAAAATGATGACATTTTCAACACAGAGGCTATACATATACTGGACTAATGCAGAAGTTTTAGTCCTTGCACAACCATATTTTTTTGCTATTTCCAAGTCTGTGAACATAGCCTGGAACAGATGACCAGCATGGTCAGAAACTGCCAACGGAATATTGTTTTCCACAAGAAACGAAGTGAATAACAATTCAGCGTTCGTAGTTTTAATTACACCGCTCTTTACAAATAAGATAAAATTGATTTATGAACACTTTGTACTTTACCATAATCTTTATGCTTTTTACACTCCACGTGGCGTCGGCAATCGTCTCGTCCCCCGTGCGAGATAACAAAATCGCAGCTCCACACGTTACAAAACACATGGTTCTCAGATATTTTCGACGCAATAAGGGATGGCCATTCTTTTGTATAACTACGACGAAACCTTTGCAAAACCTTGCTAGCTGATGCACACGAATCCGACACACGCTTCATATTTTGTTCATCTACACAATGGCGTACATCGTATTTGTACACGCATACAAGTGTACGACACTTCGTTTTCCTGCAACAGTGGACAGTGCTGCCATGTCTTCCTTCAATATTCTACAACATTTACCGCAAAAAAACAGAATTTAACGAACTTACCGTTTTTCGGGGTGGTGCCGAAATTTTTGACATACTGATATGCGGACATTGTTAAGATACCAAGTTATCCTCACAGTGTTTACTGCTCTTTATACCATATTTATCGCACTGCTGAGCTACGTGATTTATCGTACAGCAAACAACGCATCGTATCGTAGATCATTCTTTGATTCCAAATAAAATAAAATTTCCCCATTTCCGTAATAAACAATGACGTCTCCGTAATTTCGTAGCTAGAGGTTAAAATCCGTAATAATTACGGAAAATCAGTAATACTTGGCAGCACTGCTGCTGTAGCACAGTTAGCGGTAGCTGCTGCTGCAGCACAGTACGCGGTAGCTGCTGTTGCCACACAGTGCTCGTTAGCTGCTTCCGCTGCCGCACAGTGCTCGTTAGCTGCTTCCGCTGCCGCACAGTGCTCGTTAGCTGCTTCCGCTGCCGCATAGTGCACGGTGCACGGTAGCTGCTTCCGCTGCCGCATAGTGCACGGTGCACGGTAGCTGCTTCCGCTGCCGCACAGTGCTCGTTAGCTGCTTCCGCTGCCGCACAGTGCTCGTTAGCTGCTTCCGCTGCCGCATAGTGCACAGTGCAGATGTTGGTGCTGCTGCAGTTGACTCTGCTGCACAGCATCCACATTCGGCAGCTGCCCCTGATGCACAGCGAAGACTGTCAGCAGTATATGCAATAGTATCTTTCTGCAGGATCAGGAATTTCAAAAGTAGTGTCGATGTTCGCAGCAGGCTCTCAAGAAAAATGGTCAGTATGTTGCAGTGTATTGTCGGGGTAGCCAGAAGCCACTGCGGTGTGGGTGTTGCCAGCAGGTGTGGGCTGGTGTGTGTGGCCTTCAGGCGCGGGATGTAGCAGCAAGGTGTTGGTGTCGCAGGCTCGCACCTCAAGATCCGCGTGGGCGTGCACTCGGGCGCCGTGGTGGCCGGCATCGTGGGGCTCAAGATGCCGCGCTACTGCCTGTTCGGGGACTCCGTCAACACTGCGTCGCGCATGGAGTCCACCAGCGACGCCATGAGGATACACATCTCCGAGTCCACTCGCGAGCTGCTGTCGCCCGACTACCGGGTCTCAGAGCGCGGCGAGATCCAGGTCAAGGGCAAAGGTCAGCTGCTGCAGCTCCCCTGGGCAGTGCTCTTTGAACCCTAGCTGTAATAAAACATATCTATATAGATGTTTGTATGTATGACGTCGATTAACTCAGACACATTGTGACCGATATCCACGAAAGTTGACAAATCGAAGTGTTTTTTTTTTAAAGGAGGAGGTTTATTATTCCATATATATTTTTTTGTAATTCACCGCTAGATGGCGCTGCAGCGCATAAACTTTTAAACAGTTCAACTGATCGCCATGGGTGAACAGAAGGTCATAGGTCATAGACCTTACAAGAAATTGTGAGCCATTTCTGTATGTCCACTATATCTACTGTCGTATAGGAATATCACCGTGTGTGTTGGTTTAAATTTTAATTAGTTCAATTGCATAACAAATGGAAATTTCTAAATATATTGGTATTTCAAGTTTATTGTTGTTAAAAAAAGTTTGTTGGCACCAATAAATAAAATAAAATTTTTTATTACTATGTTATCTTTCATTTTTCAAACGTTTTTATAAGGCATTATAGATTCTAGGTAAAATATAGACCATTTTTAAATATAAAAATAAAATAAATATACACAGGCAGGACAACATCCGCATCCATTTTGCTACAACTCGCCACTAGCTTGCGCTACAGCGCATAAACTTCTATCCGGTTCAACCGATCGCCATGAAAATTGGTGTATTGTGATTTTTATTGTCCTTAATCCTCAATAATAACAAATAGTTTTTGTGACTGATTAATATTTGGTGAGAAATTTTAAAATAAAATATAATTTCGAACGTTGTATGGATTCTATATTACATACAAACCATCCATTTTAGATATATATATAGAGGTCAATAAATAAACACAGTCAGGACAACATCTGCCAGGTTCTCCTAGAATTTACATAAATATTAAGATAATATTAAGATAATATTAAGATAATATTTTGATATTATTTCTCATTTATTTATAGTAATTTTCTGTTAATTATCTATTAAAAGTATACTATCTTAAGTTTCACAGTTTAACAACCAAAAAATTATCACAAACATATAATACTTATTTCCTCAAGCTATGCATTCTGATTGGTTGCATATTTTATAATTCTATAATGAAAACATCAAGGCTTCGATAATGAGGTATGATATCAAATACTACTCTAAATTTAGTAATATTAAAGCTTCCATGGTAGAGAGGTTTAACAGAACTTGGCGCACAAAAAAATTGCATCAGTTCTTGGCTAACAAAACTTTAAAGTGTCAGGATATAATGGCGCAACTAATAAGTGAATCCAATTCTACGGTGCAGTGAAGACAAAACACGTGAAGGAGGATCACCTGATTTTGACCTTGTTTCCCCACATGAAGAAGACAGATCCACGAAAGCGTAACGCTTACATTGGCGTTATTGCACAGACCTCCCTGCAGAAATATGGCTTCGAAAAAGGATTCTCTGCGATTTGAGTCTTGAACCATTCTGTTAAGACGCATTTTCGCGAATCGTAACTTAGGACTACATGTATTCTGTGGAGACGTTCTCAAACAAAGAAACCGACTATACCACATCAAATAGTTGTTCTCTTATAGGGCCGAAATCGATAGAATAGACTAACATATTAATGAGTAATTTTTAAAATAATTTTTAGGTCCTTTCAGAATATTTAGCTATATAATTACAGATAGTGGTCATTCATTGACCCCAGCCTGGAGCCTGACCTAGAATTCTCTATAGCAAACTACTTACAATCTTCATTTTTACACACTCCATTGCAGTTTTGTTTGTTATGAGTAAACTTGAACGCAAAATAGAAAAGGAAAATATAAACCAATAGTAAACAAGAGTAAATCAGTTCATGTCAAACTTCAAATACCAGGAAGTACAGAATATTTTGTTTAAGGAATTTAGTTATGAAAAAAAAAACAGCACAACTGTGCTAACAACGATGAGAGAGTTTCAATTAAATCGGTAAATGCTGACAGACAACACAGCGAACAGACGAAGCCAACGATGATACTAACAGGTGTTGCGGACAACACCGATGACAACACACAGATAGCAGGCTTCCTATGACCAAACAGTTGTGACAAGCAGACTGCTTGCACCATATGACGGGAACCGATGTCAATTAAAATATTTCAGAAATTTTACACGAGACGCGAAAAACGTCTTGGTGTTAGGTTTTTAATTTGCTTATATTTGCTAGTCATTGTTTAAAAGGACTTTGGTCCAAAATTGTTTTGGTATACTTTTGGCTTTTAAAATATTTATATATATTTTTTTGTTTGTATGACACGTGGGTGTTTTATTTGTTTAATATTTTCATTTTATTTTCCAGTTAACAAATTTTAACTAAAATTGGAGAAGAAAATATATGTTAGTGTGACTATAACGTGTAATAAATAGAAATAATAATTTTCAATTATACTGAAATTTTAAATATACTATCTTTATAAAATAAATATATTTTCTAGACAAAACATATTAAAATCGGATCAGTAGCTTTAAGCTTCAACCACAGAGAATAAATCGCACCCTGAGTTCAAGACTATCGTAACTCAAAAAATTTAAGTTTACGAGATATTTTTACCATAAGCAGGAAAATATTATCCAGGCACTGCAAGACTATCGCAATATTATATTTTTAATTTTACGGGACTTACGGCAAACGATGTGGTGTTGCGCTCTGGAAAACATCATGTAAGAACATGTGCAAGACTATGGCATCCGGGTCGCGATGGCATTGCACTTGTTGAGTTGCGACAGTCATGTACCCGGGGTGCGAGATGAAGGGAAAGGGTGGAGAGGACGAGAGTGTGGTCGGCAGGCGTGATGAAGACCTACTGGCTGGAGAGCCACGGGGCTCGCTCGCCGCTGGCCAGGACTCCGGCGCTGGGCCAGAGGACGCAGTGGGAGCGGGCAGCGGACCGCACGCCCGTGCTGGACATAGTGGCCGACGACCGGCGCGTGTACTCGCCCGTCATGTTCCCCGACGTGGCTCGGCGCTCCGTGGGCAGTTCCCCCCTCAAGGGCCCCCCCCGCAGAGGTGAGCCCCCTGCCCTACACGCTGGCGAGCGTGTCTCGGTGCTTGTATACAAGTCGCCAGCCCAGGTTAACACTTCTAATACGGTTTTCAGGTAGTTGGTTCATTCACCGCCCGCAATCGCCACCATCTCTAGGGCATCGACATAGGCCTGCCCAGACATTTCCATTAGGGGGGGGCCCCTGCTAAATTTTTAAATCAATAGCAGAATTTAGAATGTTAAATAGCCTAAATACATTCACTCATTGCCGTGTTTATATTTTTGTGCAGTATCAACGAAATATGTTTACTACTTAATATTTATATCCGTATCATTTTAACAATCTTGAAAATATGTTTTTTTTTCCCCATAGACAATGCTTAAAGGGTACTTACACATTTTTCCCCCCTCGAATTTTCAAATGGCTTGGTCCAGATCTACCTTGAAATGAACTTCTTTTTAGTGAATGAAAATACAGCAATTCAGACAACAGAACTTTAACAAACCTCTTAATTTTTTTTTTCCTTGGCCATGACCTCGTGTTTTAAATAAACTAAGGCGGCTGTATTTCCAGAACGATAAAATGTTTAAAAATTTGGTTAATTAGCACGCTGAAACACTGAAAAACAGTTTGAATGTCACAGTGCCAGGAGTATACGAATATTAACGAACGCATGAGAGAAAATGCCGCTCTGAGTGATTACATTGGGGGGGGGGGAGGGCCATGGCCCCCCTTGCCACCCCCCTGTAGGTACGCCTATGGGCATCGACTTGTGGTGGTCCCTAGCGGACAAGTGTCGAACTCTTCAAACACCCCTTCCCCACCCTCCCTCAAACATGCTTTGTCCACACACCTACCATCTGCCCCACCCCTCATCCCTACAGTTTTGTGACGCGAAAACTCCCGTTGAACGACCTTGAGCTGCAGTGAATGTTGGGTTGGGGGAGGGGGGTGCGGGGGAATGACAGCGGGCGACAGTGCTGCGCTCTAACGTGTAAATAACAACCCAAGACGATACAGGGCGTTACGGCAGCGCACTGCAGCGGTGAAGTTCCCAAGCTGCTCATCATACGCTCCTGAAAAACGTAGAGTCAATCCTATCCACTCGCGACTTCTATACAGTATATATATTCAAAGCACTTACTTAGATGCTTTATGAGAAAAAAATTATTAATGAATTTTTACGATGCACGTGCACCATGCAATGTAATTTTCACATTGAATAAAAAAAGCTACACAAAAATTACAAAAAAATTGTGAGATTTAAATATTAAACTTCATTGATTGATATTGAATACTAGTTCACATGAATGAAAAAAAATTATTTATTGTGAATATTTGTGCTAAAAATTGTGTTCGTAAAATTTTTCAAGTGTATTTATAATAATGAGGTTAGGCTTCTGTATGTGTAATTTATTTACATTATAAATAATTCCAGTATTTAATAAATAATTAAAATTAATAAATTAGAAAAAAACTTTTATTAGATTGCTTGAAAATAAATAATTTTATCACCCCAAGTAAGTATTAATGTTTAAATTAAAAGCAGCGTTTCTACAATTCCAGCTGAAAAAATGGTTGGAAAATGTATAAACACAAAGTACAGTAACCTAGTAATTATTATTTTTTTTTTTTGCTGTAAGACAGTAAATTTTGAAAATAATATTTATTTGTATTTACGAACCTATTACAAAACCAGCCAATGCAGTCGCCGATAAAAACAAGCTTATCAAGAGGATAAATTTTTGGCTGTCAATTTATTAAAATACTGAAAATATAGATAAATTATAGCTATTTATTTCAAAAATAATGTAACCTGGTGAATTATTTTTATATTAAATCTTCTACACTTCACTCAAACAATGTATATCAAAGTTTGTTTAGTATTCAAAATCTTAATACAGAGATAATCTAAAAAAAAAAAAAAAAAAATTTGAATTTTTCTCTGGTAGATTAGTTTCGAAATCTAGTATAATAAAAATAAAATCAAAATGATTTGAGGAAATTTGGGTTTGCTTTAATGTGGTCTATCTATGATGTGTTTGTAATATAACATTAGTAGTGTACATACAGGAAACCTGGTTCAGGGTGTGAGCCGGAGCTGAACCGCCATCTTGAAATTGTGACGTCATTGTGGCCATCTTGAAATTGTGACGTACGGCGGCTATCTTGTATTGTGAAGTCGTGGCTGCCATCTTGGATTGTGACATCACTGCGGCCATCTTGTATTGTAATGTCACGGTGGCCATCTTGTATTGTGACGTCACTGCGGCCATATTGTATTGTGATGTCACAGCGGCCATCTTGGATAACATTTACCTTGACTGCCAACCAGCCCGGATGACGCAGTGTGATGTTGTTGGCAGAGTGCCGGTCCAACTCGCTGGGCACGGCGCTGATGCGAGCGTCCGGCAGCTCGCACGGCTCGCACCCGCTGCTGCCGCCCACCTCCTGGCCGGGCTCGCCGCGGGGCAGCCTGTCCGCCCTCGACCCCTGCCGGCGGCCCAGCGCCCCCGAGGGCACCTCCGGGGCCCGCATACCCGAGGAGGAGGAGCGGCCCGCCGCCCGCCTCGTGGCCGCCCGCAGCCGCCAGGACCGCCTGCAGCAGTGCTGCGCCGGCCTCGTCGGCGACGGCGACGGCCGCGGCCTGCACGGCAACTCGTGCTCCGTCGTGTGACCACCACCCGCCGAACGCGACACCGCTGCACTGACCCCCACTCTGCCGACGGCAACTCGTGCTCCGTCGCCTGACTCCGACAAGCTGGCGCCGGTCTTGCTGCTACGTTGAGTCACCTCGGTGCAACCCCCCTCCCCTCTTGATGGTCATAAAGACCCGAGTATTGTGACACCGATGCACTGACCTAGACTAGCTAATTGCCTTGGCCGGCTACACAGGAACCCATGTGCCCCAGTGCTGTTTCCGATCGTAAGATATCTATCGTTGGTGCAGGTCATCGGTTGAGTAATCACCTTTCGTTTTGAATGTGGCTTTCTTTTTGCCACCCCAAGTGGTGGAAAGATGAACATCTTATCGCTAGCAGTATTCTTACTCCCCACCTGTGAGATTGTGTGATATAAGGATGTAGGTCATACGTACGCAGAAGAAATTTTAAAGAATAGTCGGAGCATAAAGTATGTGTACCTGCTTTTGATAAGTGGTTTAGAGGACAAAATGTTCGTCTTTCGGGTAAATTGATGTTGTTTTATGATGCTTTAGTTTAGATACGCAAAAAAAACGTCGGCACAATAATGTTTTGCGGTTGTATTAGTTTACAAGTGAGAAAATATTTCTGTTATGCTGTTTATAGAAACGTGAGTAAAGGATGAAGTACTTAAAAAAATCATTTATGCTTGAATATAGTCAGAATTTTAATTAGCGAGTGATATAAGTGTGTTGGAATGTGTAATACAATATTTTGGTGTGGATTTCATATGCATTGACACAAAAATGCTTTGGATCCTCGACCAATTTCAATGTTACTTGCATAGTTTGCAACAATGCAGTCTAGCAGTCACCGTTCAATCACAATAATTGTTTGTTGTTGTATCATAAATAATTCCTGTGGATTTTTATGTGTAACCCAGGGCATGATTTATATTGAAATTTTTGCTCAAACAAATTTTAACCTAATTTTTCTTAATGTTTATGTTTGTGTCAGCTTTATGTCTTACCTGATCTTTTTTGATTTTGAATGTAAACAAAAAATGTTTTTAAATTTGCTTTGTACACAATAAGTATTAATGTACGCAACCAAATGATGGTACCAAAGAAAAAGAAATCCAATATTTGAAACTAGTCATCAGTGAGTAACATTTATTGCCTTCCTGTGTTAGAAATTATTAGCTTAATGCAAAGAACGTATATAGTTCCTATGAAATAGAAAAGTCCAGATAAATTTTATAATTTAAATTTTACTCAATTCACACCTTGCAATGTGTCTACAATATCACATTTATGCGACATGAAAATTAGTGCTACGGATAGTAGATCAATAGAAGATGCTTATTAAATTCTAGTTACATATTGGTCTAAATTGTGATAGCTAAGGGTGGTGGTAATAATATTTATATCTTGAGCAATTTCTTCGTTAAGAAATTCTTATATGCATTACTTTTTAAATAGATGTTGCTTGAGATTGTCTCAAGTGATCGCAAACAATGCAGTCTTCATGAATACCATCTTATGATAGTCCCATAAATCTTATTTCTGAGGCATTCTCCTGTATCATAGTCGTTCCTTCAGAACACCGCCACATGAGCATGTTTCATGTCACCGAGACCTTGCTTAAGAAAACGAATAAGACCGTCTTTGCCAAGACCACTGCAGACATGTTTCAAGCAATTGCTTGTTCAGATCTTAGTGTTTTTCCGTACCATGTGCGTCTCTGCCTGAGGACGGGAGCAGATAGCAGTTCCCGAAACGTCGCTTGTTTTCTGTTTTGGTAAAACTATTGTATTTGTTTGTCCTTTCGTTTTGTCGTGTTTTTTTTTGTCTCGTTCCAACTGTTGTGCTGAATTATTTTGGGTTCAATATTTTTGTGTTATCGTCGTTTGTGGGTTTTCTTTCGTTCTCTTAGTACATTTTTCTTTGTTTTTCTTTGTTTGTTGACCATATTTCTGTTTCGGAATATTTTGTGGTGTTCATATCCTTGTTGACAACAGCAATTGTTTGCTTAATTTTGTGTGTTTTTTGTCTTTTTTTGGGTATTTTTATTTATTTTTTTTATTTATTAGTTTTTCTTCAACAGAAAAAGTTCTTAGCAATGGCGTATGTCCAAAAACTTACATTACGTCAGATCTTAGTGTAGAAAGTTACATTCTCGTGAACCTCGTATTTTTAAACTTATATAAATCCTGTATGTAGGGCTGAAGCAATTTTATATACATTTTAAATCAGTTTAGTGTTTGTTTGTGATCGGTGGTTACATTGTTTTCAAGTTACAAACACACACATTTATTTACGTATCGATCACAAAACAAGCACAATGGATGTGGAAGACAATGAGTTTAATGATGGTTGATAATGTACCTACATATCACAACCAGAAAATTTAAATCAACATTCGTGATGCCCAGAATTCATTAAAAATAATATAATAACTGTGGCATTACACTATTAACAATAAATAGTCTCCCTCACAAATTCCTTATAACTTGGGTAGTTTAATGGTTAGAGTGTATGATTTCGGACAAAGAAGTAAAGGTATAACGGTAGCTGTGGTTCAAATTTCATCACTGGCAATTTTTTTTTAAAATTACAGGTTATTGAATACTAATATAGCTTCAAGAAAAATTGTATTATTAACTTTTTGTTCATCCAATTGATATAATATACTTAAATATGTAATTAACATGTTTTAGTTAATAATACGATTAAATTACAGGAACACTAGTAACTTGAACAAGAAAAATTAACCTATTATATTAGGAAATTAATGTCTAATATTATTTATGAATAAACAAACACTTTATAGGAACTTAACTATGCGCCTGATAGCCTAAATTAGAATTCAAGATGGTGTTCGTTTATTATAATGTGCCTTCAGGGTTTAAATTTATGCAAAGAAAAATGTAAATCAAATAAATAGAGGTAAATAGTAAATAGAAGACAAATACTATAGAATTTTGAAATACATAAACTCTGAAATAAGTGGCATAAATCTGGTGTTAAGTTAATTGCTTAATTTCATAATTTTAAACATGAAATGCATGCAAAAATTAAAAAAAAAAGGTACTAATTTTCATTTCAGCAGATTAGTACACACGCAGATCACAACTGTTTGAACGAAGTCTCCCCACACAGCAAACGATCTGTCTACAAATGAACAGCTGGAACTTTTTAAAACAGACATTACGTAATAAGTTACCTACCACTTCCAAAATTGTCTTACATAGGTACACCAATCCCTCACTTAGCACGTCTTCATGTTGCGCAAATCCATTTAGCGGGATGTTAATGTAGCTGCCCCAGTCTTTAATAGCACGTCTGTAAATTTCAGTAAGCGTGAAATCTCCGAAGGCTACAAAAAAAAGTCTTACGAGTCCAAAAAGTCTTGTTTCAACTTCTGTAAACAACAGATATGCCGCTGCATACAGTCAGCCCTACAAATAGGCACTTTAATATTTGAAAAAAATTAAAATGTTAAATTTCTGGACAGTAGTATTGGTTTCACTGCCTGTAAAGGATGGTTTGGAAAGTTTGCAGAAAGGTAGGCAACGTGAGTTGAAGGTACCGCCCGGTTGGGCAAGTCAACCAGCTGACTGACGATAACTATCTCCAGTTACGCGGTGTCTCATTTGCTATACAAATTATTTGATGGTAGGCTTATAAAGATAAATGTTGTGACATATTTGTCGTTGAGTGTTATTCTACGCATTTATGTTACGTAAAGAATATATCCCTACACATTTTGGAACACATTAAGTAAATTAGCCTTGCTATTTATGGAGACAAATGCTTCAGAATAAGTGAGGGATTGGTGCACACACTTGTGGCAGGCAGTTAGCACAACATTGGTAGAGGAATACAAATTTTCAAATCACATTTGGCCCTTTTGTACCATGATTCTGAAACAAATCAGATCAAAGCATGTATTAGTCATACTTTTCAACTCAGGCCCTTCGGCAACATTAACAATACATATAGTATTCATTATGTCTGAATTTTCTCTTTATTTGAATCCCAGAAGGTACCTTAAAAAAACCATAATAGCTATCCAGAGGTTGTTTTACAATCTATGTTTCTGGAATTAATACATGTTGTAATTTCATGAATTTGATTACCAAAATACATTATTGTGGGAATGGTAGCATGATATGTAAGAAAAACATTTACTTTGTTACACATTACATAAAGCACATTTATTTATAACTATGTATAAATACTTGCCATCCATGCAAAGTTTTGTAAATTGTATATGGATTATGAGTTTAAATTTAAGTAAGTGAAACATAATATTGGTAAAGACCATAATGTTTTCGTTCTTATTTGTCAAGGCCACCTATAATCTTCCAGAAATCTTAAGTTAGCATTTCATATAGATCTTTCGGCACAAATAAATAGTTCACATACTACACCTTCAAATATAACAAATTTTTCTACAATTATGACATGGATTTAATAATGTGTTTCCTTTAATGCATGTCCTTTCTGCTTACATTAATTATCTTTGATACTATTTGTTTGAAATTGGTATCCAATACATTCTTTGTACAATAGACTGATTATGTATGTGTGAGAAAAGTAGATTTCACCCACCACTAGTTATCTTTCATACTATACTACGAAAATTTCAATGCTACAAATTCAACAATTGTTATTTTTTATACTTTTTTGTTTATATTTTCCAATGATTTTGTATTGTGCATGAATTGTAAATTCTAAAATTACTCACTTTGAGGGATACGTTTTATTTAATGCATGCTACACTAGATAATATTTTACCCACAAAATATACATCAATATTTTAAATATAGTGAATTACTTTTACCACACACTCCACAAACATTTGTGGAGTATATCATTAAAAACATTATTAGAAACATATGATGAAAAAATGACAGATTTCTACTTGTAATATGTAGGCCCTACAGAAAAATAGATGCTCATTTCATTATCATGATTGTGGTGTGACTGTTTAAAGATTTATTAAAACTTGTGGTTGAGCTCACAAACCTTGTGCAAAACATGATTAAGACAACTCCCCACATATTTAATGTAATTAAAACATAAAAAAATATATATATTATCAGGTAGTTGACAACATTATCAGCATCAACATTAAACTATTTCATAAGTAAACTTATGTACTCTTACCTCAATTTGTTTGTTAGAGCGGCCCGCAATTTCAGCAACCCATTCTGGTTTAGGTGGAGCCCATCTCTAGAAAATGAGATAATAAAAGTTACATTAAAAGAACTGTACAAACAATAAAACTGATACATATCGTTATCCGAATAAATTATTGTAAAATTATTTTCACTTAGGTATAATTTTAACATTGGCTGTGTCATAACTATCCAACTTCCAACATAGCTAAATATAACACTAGTTTTGTTCAATCATGGACTGATTTAAATATGCTTTACATTAACTTTCTATTTGTAACAATTAAAAGTTTTACACAATACTAACAACTCTATAAGGATGTACATTTGAACCTTAACCATTTTCATACAGTACATTTTTTCTTAAATGTTATTAGAGTTAATAAAGTTAAGTATTATTATTTAGGGTAATTATTGAGAACATAAAAACATAAAATATATACCTGTAGTAAATATTTCCCCGACTCATTGCTGTCTTCGATGCAAAGTCTAGCAGAATGAGACTGCCTTCCTAAAAAAAAGAACAAAAAATACAGAACTCTGTAATCAGTCTGCTATTATATCAAATCATATTTAGGAAAACTTTTAACAAATTCAACGTGCAAACTATCCTGGGGGGGCAAACACAAGTACTGTTCTCCAATGTTTTCTTTGGGTTTATATAATTTGAGGAAAAAAATCGAAATATGAACATACACTATTAGTCCAGTCCCTTAGGATAGAAAATTGAAGTCCGTATGCTCCTTCGTGAAGAAAGCAAGAGACAAATTTTATTGTGTTCCTATATGTCCCAGGATACCGAAATGCCTTGGTGCCACTTTCACAGTGACGTCATTATAAATTGGCAGCCATTTTAAAATGGACGCCAATTGCATTCATAAAACAAGCTGTATCTCTGCTTCCCTTCATCCGATTTTCATTTTGTTTTTTTTATTAGACAGATCTTTTAACGGTGATTAAATTAGTTGCCCACTACATTTTTGATAGGTCTAACCATTTTCAAAAAATTTAGGAAAAACGGAATATTTAAGAATTTTTATTTAAAATATTTTGTTACAGTGAAACAACAAAGCAGTAAACGATAATAAGTGTTTCATGAAAGTTTAAGATAATTTATTAAGCTTTAATTTGAAATATTACACAAGATTCTGTTCTTCAGTATAGCAACATAGTAAGCGAATTAATCTGGGAAAGTGTATTTATGTAATTGACAAATGCTCCTTATTAAACTTTATTTATTTTATGTGATGATTTGTTTAATCCTCATGTAGTTTGTTTTCAATGTATGCATAATATTTACACTACAAGTGAATATATCTTTATTATTTTATTATTGTGTTAAGGACAACATGTTGATAACAAAAAAAGAAAACACAAATATGAATAGTCTTATCAAACCAATGAAATTTTTTTATTCTTATATATCTTGGTGCGAAATTAAACTCTTAAACAAACCATGTACTCATTTTTGGCGTTCTTATGCATAACATAACATAACATATGATGGAGAACATAAAATCAGTTGCTAAGTTCGACCTACCACCTTCTGCTAAGAGAAGGCGAACCTCGGAAACAACATGGACACTGTGTTTATTGTGCCAGTTAGACACTGCAGAAAGTGTTTCGGAACCAAAACGTAAAGAAAGTTATGAGAAGTTATACAACTGTATCACAGAGCGAGCAACATGGAATGACTTGAACTTTGTGGAGTTGAAAATGTGCCTAGGTGAGTTGATAGCAACAAACTTTGAAGTAAACAAAGCAAAGTGGCATAGTTCTTGCTATCAAAATGCCACACATAAAGGGCATATGGAACGTGCCCACAGAATGTTCATTGAACAGTGCCGAAGTTCAATAGAGTGTCAACAAGAATGTAGCTCTTCTCTACATTTACCATACACCAGAGCAAAAACTAGTGTTTATGTGAAATCTGTTTGCATTTTTTGTGACAATGGTCCAACCAACCACAATAAACTTCATTTAGTGCAAACTGATATTGCCGGGGAAAGTAACTGTTGAAAGCTGTAGAACTCAGTAATGACGATAGGTTACGTGTGCGAGTAAATGAAAGTTTAAATCCTGCTGATGCTCACACCATTGATGTAATGAATCATAAAAATTGTTATAATACAAATGTGAACAACAAGTTGCGGCAAGTAAATGTTCCATATCAAAAGCAAGACAAATTTGTTGAGGCATCAGACATTGAATTTATTAATTCGCTAAGAGATTTTTTGGAACAAGGACATGTTAGTATGGCAGAATTGGAAAATGTGTACAAAAATATTTGTCTAGCAAATGGTGTGCCTGAAAGTGAAGTTAAGAGTAGACGGCAGATAAAGAAGTTGATTGAAGAACAACTTTTGGAGTTTGACGTGCTGTTCAGTTGTCCAAAGCGTAAAAATGAATCGGAAAGGGTGTCATTGAAAGCAGTTAAAGATGTCGCAATGGCACAATCAGAAGACAAAAATGTTGGAGAAAACCTGAGGAATTTGTACTCTGCAGCAAAGTGTATCAGAAAACTCGCATTGGGAGCAAAAAATTGTAACTTTGAAGGGTCTCTATTACAAGACAATGTGGATGATATTGTGCCAATGGAATTGTACTATTTCTTCAAGTGGTGCATTGTTGGCCAAGTAGATATGTCCTATGTGAATGCTAGCAAATCGTCAGAAGTAAATAACAGAGCTGTACGACTTTCGCAAAGTTTGATGTATGAATGCATGTCATCATGCCAATGCAGAATTGAACACCAACATGTACAGAAATGTATTTGAAGGAGCAGAATATGATAACACTGCTTGGTTGATACTACAGGCAACATCCGTATCAACCACACCGACAACCAAAACAAAATGGATCCTTCGACCTGGAGAGTTGCATATTATTATGGCTCAAATAAGAACTATAGGCAAATATATCGATGGCACAGGTATCCCAGAATTGTGGGTCGAGTCCAACATATATGGCCCTGCAACTGTGAAACAAATCTTGGAAGGTAGGCATGTACGGAGAGCACTAGAGGTTCATAAAGTCGTTCTCATATCTCTTTTTTTACTTTACCAAGAAGCATTTTTGAACAGTATCCAGAAGTGAAGCAGATTTCAAGTTTTAAGTTGAAAGTCCTTATTAAAGATTTTACTGATGGAAATGTTAAAATGGCTCACAAAGATCTTATGTATACTTTAACCTGTGAGGACATTATCAATAAGTTTGAATGTTTCTACTATTCAAATGAAGTTATGAACCCTACTTTCAAAGTAATGAGGCAGTACATGAAGATGGTACAGTCCATACTAACATTTATAAGCTCAGTACGCACAGGGGATTGGCATTTGCATCTTTCTTCCTTACATGACTTCACAAAATATTTCTTTGCAATTGACCTCTTCAACTACTCTGGCATGATTTCTTGGTACCTGGATGAAATGGAAACAATTAAAACTACAGATCCAGAAATTTGAGAAGAGTTTGAAAAGGGAAACTGGATAGTTAACAAAACACAAGTACTATTTTGTAGTTTGGGTGCAGATGAAGCCTTAGAGCATGAAAACAGGGCTATGAAAGTTATGGGAGGAATTGTAGGAATTACTCTTAATGAAAATGCAAGAACCCGTTTCTTTCTCACCTCTCCTGAGCTTACGCGACTTGTAAAATAAGCTAAGGATATGACTGGGTTTCAGGGATCCGATAAAACCAAACATCATGAACTGTCAAAAGTTGCTTCAGGAAGGCAAAGCAAAAATGTTTCAGCACTTTTGAAAACCCTTGAAAGAGTCGGGAACCCATTCAAATACTGCAGAGATGAATTGATAAACATAAGAACAATGTGTGTTATGCCTCAGAAGACGAAGGAAGATATGTGTAACATGTCAACCATAGGACAAAAACAGTTTTTTAAATTCACAACAGAGCGCATAATTACTGGTCAAGTAAACCTATGGGATCCCGTAGAAAAATTAAATCTTAGCACCTGCAAACATTCAGTGAAGACAGTACAAATAAAAATGAAAGACACTGTTTTAGAACTAAAACAAGACAGGAACCTCTTTGCGAGATTGCTCATAGTGGCCAGATCCCGTCCTCGGGTGGATGTGTGCGATACCATCAGTAATTATGAACTTTCTGTTGTACCACGTTCAATGTTTGCTCCTGATGAAACAATGTTGCACTGCTCTCAGAAGAGTAAGCTAATATAACTACTCGAGTCATTACTAGACAACTTCCAGAATGAAGATAGCCACTCAGACATGGTCGAAGCAATGCAACCCAACTTAAGTGGCAGTGCTGCTATTATTGATGCCATGGCCGAGGTACAGGCGCTAGACAAACCACCTCACATTAAGACTTGTTCAGACTTGGCAGACCACTTTATAACCGCATTACTAAAAAAATGTCGTTCATACAAATGCATCCACTTGATATTTGACTCATACATAGAAGATTCCTTAAAGCAGTTCACTAAGGAAAGATGCCGTGTTAATGTTGAGCCAACTCATTACCGAATTCAATCTGAAACTACTATTTACACAATTTCAAAACAGAAGCTCCTTTCCCATGAAAAGACAAAAAACGAATTGTCCAACCTTTTAGCTGAGCAGTTTCTAAAATATGAAGCACGCACAGGTCGGGAGGTGGTAGTTGCTTGGCGTCAGATTGCTAAGGGCACAAATGAATGTGCATCTTTTTTGAGCAGTTCTCATGAAGAGGCTGATGCAAAGATCATTTTGAATGCCATAGAATCAAAAAAAGGCTAGAGTAACACATTTATACATCATCTCTCCTGACACTGATGTTTTTGTTCTTGCTTTGAGCAAGTATCCATCACTCCCACAAAACACAAATTTCATCACTGGAAGTAGAGACAGAACTATACCACTTCACCACTGTACAGTAAATTGGGAAATCTAAAAGCTGAAGCACTTGTGGGTTTACACTCAATATCAGTGGCTCGTTTCACAAAAAAATGAAATTAAGTTTCTGCAAGCCCTTCATGACTGCTGACAATAATGTTCTGCATGCACTGGCAAACCTTGGTAAAACTGAAGTAGTGTCTGATGATGTAATGCTGGAAATTGAGAGGTTCCTATGCAAAGTGTATGTGCCCAATACAACTATTACAACAATTGGAGAATTGAGATGGTGGCTTTTTACACAAAAGCAAGTGGTGGGTGAAAATTTCCCTCCAACGAGGTCTTCACTTCGATTGGCTATATTGAGGGCACATTTGCAGGCAATGGAATGGCATCAGTGCGACAAACGACATCCAAGTTCACAAAATCCCACAGAGTTTGGCTGGAAATATGAAGATGGACACTTAGTCCCTGTTACTTGCAACAATACTCCAGCCCCTCAAGCAATACTTGAGCTTGTTAAGTGCAACTGTGTCAAAACAAAATGTCAAACTGTTCGCTGTAAGTGTTCAAAAAGTAAACTCCCCTGCACAGAAATGTGAAATTGTGGTGGAGATGCTGACTTGTGTGGAAACAGTTTAAACAGTGAAACATTCACATTCGAAAGTGACGATGAAGATGAAAATGGTGTTCATTTCATGTAAAATCAAAATGATTAAAAATATTCATGACAGCTGTATTATTATGTCTACATAATGCAATTATTATGTACCTAATTATAACTCTATTTATGAGACAATGCGACATAAGATGCTATTTGAGCAATAATTTCAGTTGATTTAATTTTAATTTTTTTATGTTATGTATAAGAACGCCAAAAATGAGTACATGGTTTGTTTAAGAGTTTAATTTCGTACCAAGAAATATAAGAATAAAAAAATTTCATTGTTTTGATAAGACTATTCATATTCGTGTTTTCTTTTTTTGTTATCAACATGTTGTCCTTAACACAATAATAAAATAATAAAGATATATTCACTGGTAGTGTAAATATTATGCATACATTGAAAACAAACTACATGAGGATTAAACAAATCATCACATAAAATAAATAAAGTTTAGTAAGGAGCATTTGTCAATCACATAAATACACTTTCCCAGATTAATTCGCTTACTATGTTGCTATACTGAAGAACAGAATCTTGTGTAATATTTCAAATTAAAGCTTAATAAATTATCTTAAACTTTCATAAAACACTTATTATCGTTTACTTCTTTGTTGTTTCACAGTAACAAAATATTTTAAATAAAAATTCTTAAATATTCCGTTTTTCCTAAATTGTTTGAAAATGGTTAGACCTATCAAAAATGTAGTGGGCAACTAATTTAATCACCGTTAAAAGATCTGTCTAATAAAAAAAACAAAATGAAAATCGGATGAAGGGAAGCAGAGATACAGCTTGTTTTATGAATGCAATTGGCGGCCATTTTAAAATGGCTGCCAATTTATAATGACGTCACTGTGAAAGTGGCACCAAGGCATTTCGGTATCCTGGGACATATAGGAACACAATAAAATTTGTCTCTTGCTTTCTTCACGAAGGAGCATACAAAATACCCTAACGGCCCCTACTATATATTATGATAGCATAGAACTTGACAGGCATTTTTTCCACCACTATCTTATTTTTAAACAGTATATTGTTGAAAAAAATTTAATTGAATGCTACATTTTTGTACACCTGCACAAATATCCATTGAATGTAAGTAACTTAATTCCAATTATATTAATATCGATATAAGTTAATTTCATCAAAGCAGTTATTTTAATTTTTTTCTTACTAAGTTTATGGTTTAATATTACTACCGTATTTTATCGCATAATCGTCGCACATGCATAATCGTTACACCATTATTATAGGACATCAAAATTTTGAGAAAATATTTTTTTTTTTTGCTTAAACGTCGCATGATGTTTTTAGATTCAGAGCACCTTATGTAGGTAGTTTTCCCATATAAAACAAAGTATTTTAAATTTAAAATCTAATACTCATTCGGATGTTACTGCATACTTATTTAATTAACAGAAATATGAAGTTGTGCAATGTGTAAATTTCTTTTAAAGACTTTTCAAATGTTATACATTTTATCTTTTTGTCTTTGCAGCCGTTGTGTAGCGCTTATAAAAATGTAGCCAGCGCTAGTTGGCATCATTCATGTTTGGTTATGTTGATTCCCGCATAGAGCGCGCGCACGTAGTCTAATATCGATAGCTGATCGATTGCATGCAACGTGCGCTCTGTCTCGTGGTTTGTACGACGATAGTTATGTGCTCCAACTCACCGGTGCGTAGTTAGCACCCCCACTTTTGAAAACATAA
This sequence comes from Bacillus rossius redtenbacheri, assembly GCF_032445375.1. Taxonomy (NCBI): domain Eukaryota; kingdom Metazoa; phylum Arthropoda; class Insecta; order Phasmatodea; family Bacillidae; genus Bacillus; species Bacillus rossius. The sequence continues at coordinate 44,336,849 of NC_086342.1, read as the reverse complement.
GTTTTCTTTACGTCATTCGTTTGATCATCGTTAGATCAGTTTTGATCAACAAAAAGTTTCGTTTGATCAAGTTTCAAACTTTGACAATTAAGCATACTTTAAAAAATGCGTAGTTAGCACCCCCACTTTACTATATCAGTGAAGGAAAAGAAAATTTCAGAGTTTCTCTACGTCAATCGTTAGATCATCGTTAGATCAGTTTTGATCAACAAAAAGTTTCGTTTGATCAAGTTTCATACTTTGACAATTAAGCATGCTTTAAAAAGTGCGTAGTTAGCACCCCCCCTTTACTATATCAGTGAAGGAAATGAAAATTTCAGAGTTTCTCTACGTCAATCGTTAGATCATCGTTAGATCAGTTTTGATCAACAAAAAGTTTCGTTTGATCAAGTTTCAAACTTTGACAATTAAGCATACTTTAAAAAATGCGTAGTTAGCACCCCCACTTTACTATATCAGTGAAGGAAATGAAAATTTCAGAGTTTCTCTACGTCAATCGTTAGATCATCGTTAGATCAGTTTTGATCAACAAAAAGTTTCGTTTGATCAAGTTTCAAACTTTGACAATTAAGCATACTTTAAAAAATGCGTAGTTAGCACCCCCACTTTACTATATCAGTGAAGGAAATGAAAATTTCAGAGTTTCTCTACGTCAATCGTTAGATCATCGTTAGATCAGTTTTGATCAACAAAAAGTTTCGTTTGATCAAGTTTCAAACTTTGACAATTAAGCATACTTTAAAAAATGCGTAGTTAGCACCCCCACTTTACTATATCAGTGAAGGAAATGAAAATTTCAGAGTTTCTCTACGTCAATCGTTAGATCATCGTTAGATCAGTTTTGATCAACAAAAAGTTTCGTTTGATCAAGTTTCAAACTTTGACAATTAAGCATGCTTTAAAAAGTGCGTAGTTAGCACCCCCACTTTACTATATCAGTGAAGGAAATGAAAATTTCAGAGTTTCTCTACGTCAATCGTTAGATCATCGTTAGATCAGTTTTGATCAACAAAAAGTTTCGTTTGATCAAGTTTCAAACTTTGACAATTAAGCATGCTTTAAAAAATGCGTAGTTAGCACCCCCACTTTACTATATCAGTGAAGGAAATGAAAATTTCAGAGTTTCTCTACGTCAATCGTTAGATCATCGTTAGATCAGTTTTGATCAACAAAAAGTTTCGTTTGATCAAGTTTCAAACTTTGACAATTAAGCATACTTTAAAAAATGCGTAGTTAGCACCCCCACTTTACTATATCAGTGAAGGAAATGAAAATTTCAGAGTTTCTCTACGTCAATCGTTAGATCATCGTTAGATCAGTTTTGATCAACAAAAAGTTTCGTTTGATCAAGTTTCAAACTTTGACAATTAAGCATGCTTTAAAAAATGCGTAGTTAGCACCCCCACTTTACTATATCAGTGAAGGAAATGAAAATTTCAGAGTTTCTCTACGTCAATCGTTTAATCATCGTTAGATCAGTTTTGATCAACAAAAAGTTTCGTTTGATCAAGTTTCAAACTTTGACAATTAAGCATACTTTAAAAAATGCGTAGTTAGCACCCCCACTTTACTATATCAGTGAAGGAAATGAAAATTTCAGAGTGTCTCTACGTCAATCGTTAGATCATCGTAAGATCAGTTTTGATCAACAAAAAGTTTCGTTTGATCAAGTTTCAAACTTTGACAATTAAGCATGCTTTAAAAAATGCGTAGTTAGCACCCCCACTTTACTATATCAGTGAAGGAAATGAAAATTTCAGAGTTTCTCTACGTCAATCGTTAGATCATCGTTAGATCAGTTTTGATCAACAAAAAGTTTCGTTTGATCAAGTTTCATACTTTGACAATTAAGCATGCTTTAAAAAGTGCGTAGTTAGCACCCCCACTTTACTATATCAGTGAAGGAAATGAAAATTTCAGAGTTTCTCTACGTCAATCGTTAGATCATCGTTAGATCAGTTTTGATCAACAAAAAGTTTCGTTTGATCAAGTTTCATACTTTGACAACTAAGCATGCTTTAAAAAGTGTGTAGTTAGCACCCCCACTTTACTATATCAGTGAAGGAAATGAAAATTTCAGAGTTTCTCTACGTCAGTCGTTAGATCATTGTTATATCAGATTTTATTTGCCATTGACTTTGTTTTGTCAAAATTCTCAATAGTATATTAGGTAATAACAATTTAAAGCTGGTTACTACAAAGTAAAAATGTGAAATACAAAAAAAAATAGATTACTTTTACTAATTGAAGCTCTTCCAGATGTATTTTGGTTCCATAAGGTGTGAAAATATATTATGATATTCTCTCACATAACAAATTTATAAATTATGGACTATGGTAAATAATACAGTTATAATATTTACAGATTAAAATTACAATCCATATTTTATTTTATTTCTATTCTTGCTTTCAAGTATTAAATTTTACATATTTATTTTGTGTTTGCAGATTAAACTTTTTGAGCATAGCACAAAAAGCTTTGAGAACTGAATTGGTTTTAGGTGTGCACACATTTCTTTCAACGTAAATAAATATTTTCAGGTATCAAATATTGTCAGTGTTAGCTCTTGGTTGATAAAATATTTTCCTGGCATTTTCCGTCTTGTTTTATGAGAATACTGAGACCATTTTATAATTTATCAACTAACAGACTCAAAAGTAACTTCAAAACAAAATGTTTCACAAAGTTTATTTTTATGGCCATCATAGGGTTATAATATTGTAACACTCAGAATGCTTGGACGAGAGGTTTTAGGAACATATAGCTTTAAAACTTAATTTTTTTACCTTTTATGTAAAAAATAAGTTATTTTATGTAGCACAAAATACCAGTTTTCTCCCATCGTGAGCACAGTCGTTTAAATTGTGAATGAGAACTGTGAACTAAAGATTATAATTACTTGTTCTACCTCCTTGTAGTGCTTTTACCGTAAATGGAAAACATTAATTTATATTTTGTTTGGACTTTTTATTCAAGTTATTAGATTGACCTGTATGTGTGAATACACTATATAATTTTGATAACTTAAGACCTTTTAGGGTAAGGTGTGTTGTGCGGGGGAGGGTTTTATCAACTTGACCGTTAAATGGAAATCACTAGATTTGAGAACATTGAATAATTTAAATTTCAATATAAGAAATAATATTACTCATATTTAATATTTTTATATGTATTTTGGTTCATACTCAAAATTTCATTTTATTTTGGGACTAAAAAGTATAACATAAGTTGATAAAAATCCAAACAAAAAACACTTTTATTTTTGAATGAAATAAAAATTTTAAAAATTAAAAATAAATTAAGGTTTTTGTCCAACAGCCAAATAATGCATCACAGCTGTGTTTAATCAAAGGTGGGATGCTTAATATCATTCGTCTTAAATTTTCTGTCAGTAGTAACAATATGATGTGTAATATATTTTCAATCTTTAAATTTAGAATATAGTAAATACGTATAATTTATGATATAGTCATTTCGAAAATGTTTTACGAACATAACTATATGAACTTAATAATAATAATGAACTTAAAATAACTAATCGTACATACTTCAGGATACAATCAGTCTTTACAGATTTGTGGTGGATTATAAGGTTGTTGGACGAAACTTAAATTTATATTAGTTTTTTATTTAATTTTTAGTTTATTCAACGATAAAATTATGTCTGTTTGGTTTTTTAACTTTACGTTTATTTTACTGTGTTTCATTTCTACCTCGAAAGTAATATAGTTTGTACCGAAAAAATTCAGGAATTTTTGTCGGGCATATCAGCAGAGTTTTTTGTGTGTCGTTCGTTACAATTACAATACCTTTATTGATTAAAATGCACAGACGGATGCACCGATCATAACAGAACACGTTAGTGAACACAATTTTTTATTTTATTCCATATATTTAAATGTACATATTATATGCATGTGTATAAGCACACATATACATGTAGGACGCCTGGTGCTACTAAATATATGTGAAATAAAATACTGTTTAGTATTTTTAAGTCCTAGGCTATTATCAACAATTTATTTTACATAAATTTAAGAATGTATAGTTAGGTAACTTGTTGATTATGGCATAGAATAATGACAGCTCATGCATTTTCCAGGCTGGCTGGAACAAGACTCTTATGGGACGGCGGGTTTCTCACAGATGTGTTGGGATTCAGTCATCCATGTGACACAAATTAATATAGCCCCATCAACAACATTTTGGTTCCAGCCTTACATAAACCGAAAATCCATTGTGAATGTATTTAGTTCTAGATATAACTTTTGAATTTTAGAAATATTTGACAACGGTTTGCATTAAAATACTTAGTATTAAATATTTTGATTCGTAATGGTATCAAGCAAAGATTTGAAAATAAGTATTTAACTTGATTTTATTAGTAATTATGTTGTTACATCTTCTAAAAATATTATTATTAGGATAAATATAAAGTAAAAATGTTTTCCCTCCTATTATTAAATATTATCAGATAAATGACACAACAATTTTATGTGGGCTAGACGTTTGCAGGAAAAAAATTAAAGTTTTTATTTTAAACCTTTCCCTAATGAACAACCAACACTAACGAAAATTAAATGCAAATTAAATGAAATTTTTTTGCAAAAACGTTATAGTTTTTTTTAGAAAGTATTTTATTACACAACTGAGAAGTATCGATACCTATGATTACATTACAAAACAACAATAATTTACAATAATTATTATTAATTATTAACAAAAAATTATATGCTTAACTAAAACTGTGAACATTCAACAGATACTTACATTTACTATAACGCGTATTTTAAGAACTACAATAATGCAGCACTACACAAAACTAAACAATCAATTAGTACTACTAATAGACTACGGAATGTTTGCACGAAAACCATACTAAGTTCTGAAGCAAGTGTACCTGCTTAAGTAAGTTAATTTGGATTAATTTATATATGTTTAGCAGTTTTCAGTACATTATATAGTTCAATCTTGAGTCATTCATTTGTCAAGTTTAAGGTAGCTAAAGAAACAAAAAATCGTGTAAATATTATAACTCTATAACCTCTATATCTGTAATCAAAGTCTCTACAGACTCTGACCTGACTAAAATGTACCCCTAAAATATTTTAGTCAACTTTGATAGAGATCAAGACAGAAAATTACACATAAACACAATAATAACAAACACACTAACATTAAAGATAATCAATAAAATATTTAATTATGATAAAAGGAAAATTTGAATGCAAACAATGTATCAGTGGCAGAGAGAAATAACAGTAATGATTGGAATATTTAAAATATTTTAAGTGTAGTAAAAATTGTCCATAAATAATATTCAGTTTGTAATTAATTCAATTTGAGATCTTTAAAATGAGAAAGATTTAAATTGAACAAATATTCTCATTGTAGTCCAGTTTGGAACTATTAAAATTTACAATTATTGAAATTAGAACAAATATTTCAATAAAATAGAATTCAATTTAAATCAACAAATGACAATTATTTTTGTGATAACAAATATTCCAATTGTAGCAATTAATGTTCATAAAATAGTATTCTGTGTAAATCTTTTAAATTGCAGTTATTTAGGTTGAAACAAATATTTCAGTGAAAGATTATCCAGTTGAAATCATAGAAAAACAACAATTATTTCTTTTAGAACAAAAGTTTCAATTATAGTAATTAATGTCACTGAACAAAAAAAATGTACTGAATCCAAGTGGCTTTACGAAATTAATAAGTTGATAATACACTTTAAGTTTGTAAAAAACCAATCCAGTTGAACATAAACTAGATTGATAAATAGAATTTAGGGTGGGCACATACATAAAACAACAGTTAATATTCGCGGGGTAATTGCACACGGTCTAGCTCAGTAATAGAAGCAAGGTCTCTTGCTTACAGACCACTAGGTGAGCCTTAGACAGTATAATGCTCAATTTCTTGCAAAATAGTTCAAGCAAATTTTAAATACCCGTGTTTAAACAGTTACTAGAAACAGATGGCAGTAGCTTAGGGCTATAAAAGGACTCAGAACGTCCCAGGAGTCCAACGTCAGGACTTCCGCGTCACTCGCAGGAACGAGAAAGTTTTACCTCTGGGATGACGCTGTCGCTGGTATCCGGCCACAAATACCTCGATCCAGAATTATTCTGAGAGTCTGGTCGAATCACCACACCAGGGCCGTAGTGGTTACAACTTTCTGGAGCAGCAATGACCTGCCCCAAGCCCACGCCTATCAGCAAGATGGCGAGACGGCTTTCTTCACACTAATACTGTTCTTTAGGCCCTCAAACCCACGCCAACTTCGTTTGAATGCCCGGGCAACAAAGCATTGTTCTCCGGAGCCAATCAAAACACGTGTAGCATGGTTAAGCCACGGAAAACAGTTCAAAATAAAACTTATTAAATGCACTGATATTGTTCAGAACTAGAAAATAATAGTCCGAAAGTTCGTTAAAATTCCACCAAATGATAATTTAATTAAGTTCATTGCAGAAAATGTTTTTAGAATACCGTCAGAAATAGGTAAACAAACCGACTGGTTGCTATGACAACGACGGCATCGTGGCTAGCGGCGTGTGCATAGAGAAAATAACTCTATAATCACGTGTGATTATAATATTTTTGGGTAATATCAGTATTGGCTTTTAGTCATTCGAGACCAAACTTATAAACCAAAGCAAAAACAATGGCATTTATGGCAAAATGCTATTTCAACGTAATTCAACATAAAAAAATATGCGTGACAATACATTTTTGTCAAAGCCTGGTATTAAAAACTGGGTTGGTTATGCAAGTTTCTCGCCATTACTTTTAAGGACTCTTTCTTCAAATTTTTTAGGTTAACTCTCTTGAATTTTAATTAACTTCACAAAATTTTTGTCATATTTACTGAGGTTACATGACAGTAGTAAAAAATTTCGCAGTGTACGGTCGACAAAATTATCAGAATTTTCAAGACTATGTTGAGATTGTAAAACACTTTTAATAAGTCAATCATTTAAGAAAATAAAATTCAAGACTCATGTAATGACAAATTTACAGAATTGTTTTAAAAAGTAACAGTGTCAAGTGAACAAATAACTGGACATGTAAATTGAATATTAAGTGCAGAAAATTTAAATTTAGTGATTTTTTTTTAATTGATGGACGGCACTACGAAATGTTTTTCATTGTAAGATTTGCGATAAATAGCTACACCAAACTAATTAGTTTATAAACACTTCATTTATATATAAAAAATATCAAAATTATCCAATTATATTGTAAGGCGTTTAATGTTAAACATTCATCATAGTATGTTGTAACACACATTAACATAGCTGAAAGCATTAGAGCGTGTTTTCAATTAAGTCTCTTTTAAATAAATTATTTAACGTGTTTATAAAAAAACTATTTTTTCTCACATTTGTAGTAATAAGTTACTTCAAGAAAAAACATTCCATACCTACTTACATGAAAATACATTAGAATATATATATATATATATATATATATATATATATGCAATAATATGCTTGTAACTAATGTTAAAACAAGTCCGAAATTAAATTCATACCACTTATTACAATATTATGAGAGATTTATCACAGATGCACACCCTTAAAATGCTTGCTGAACGCAATTTTGCTAAGTTGATATCAGTTATCTCAAATATGTAACAATGAATATTAATTTAAAATGTCAACAAAAAAAATTCATCTCGCATTTTTTACAAATCACTAATACAAAATAAACAAAAATAACTACACAAATAATTACACGTTTACATAAACAATAACCTCAAATTTTCCGACTATGCTAACAGCTGTAACTTTTCTCATTTTTTTTGCCAGGTCATCATACAGTTCCCAAGTATCGTCTTTACTTCTACAATACGATACGAAATGGTTTCCGCGGACAAAGTCTACTACACCTCCGAGCACAAAGTTTTTATTGTCAACGTGTATTTCATGTGGCACGTCTGAAAGCCGAAACGTTGTATCAGGAAGACCTACTCTCGGTTCGATAATGAGGTGAGGACCAGTTTCTTTCTTTATGAAGACTTCCTGACTGCATCTTTCACAAATTTTTTTAGTGTTCATTTCTAACGAGTTAATAACCGCAGTTTCCAAATGCTCGATACCATTTTTAATGTCATTCATATTAACACTCCAGAAAATATCGGTGCTGACTCTTTTCTCTGAGCAAATGTCTTTACACGACATGTAAGTAATGGCACTTGGAAAACTCGACAAAGTTTTTGAAATAAACCCCCCCGATGGAATCTTCAGCATTGATTACTGTGATCATTTCTTTACTTGATGCTAACTTAGAACAGTACATGATCCTAAGAGTGTTCAATCTGGCTTCATAAGTTTTCCTGCTATTTCCCCCTTTAATTAACTCTGAAACAATATTTCCTAGTTCACCCCCTTCTTCTAATATCCTCCGCCTGTAAGGCTCGTAGTCCACACACAAGCACGTTATCAACTGTACAAGAGAGTCAAATGGGCATGTGTTCATTACAGTGTACACATGTTTATTGACTTTCATGGGGCCAAGTAAATTCCCGTTTGCTAATAAACCAACAAATTCTTTTGAATTTTCCGGATTTTCCAGATACAGCATTACATTCGGATCTGGATCCAAGTAGGTCTTCCTCTTTTTCAGGGGCAAGTGTGATGGTATACTTGGTCTGACAGCAGTACAATTTGGAGTTCTGGACATCACATTTTCTGAAATCATAAACAGAGGATAAATATATAATTTTAAAATATTAAAACAAAGTAGGCCTAACCCTTTAAAATGTCTATTATTAAAGCGGGAAATAAGGTAACCTAATTATTTTTAATGACTTACCTTCAAGAAATTCTTTTCCCTCAAAATCAAAATGAATATCGTGTATGTTTTCATTCCTTCCTCTCCACTGCTCTTGAAACATCAGCTCATTTTGCGAGTCATCAACTTGCGAGTTGCATGATTTTGGTGGCTTTTTACTGGTTTTCTTTACTAAGGCTTGTTCCGCAGCAGCAAGTTTAGTTAAACCACTTAGTGCCCTTAGGTGTTTTGATACAAAATTGGGCAGTTTTAGAGGTGGCTCTTCGTGCATCAAAATTCCGTTCTTCAGTAGAGCAAAATCTCCTTCAACAGACGACGATGATGCTACAGTATTTGGTGAACCAAAAAATTCTGCCATAACACCAGTCCAAAGTGGGAAATAAGATAGTAACCAAGCTAGTTTTTCAGAAAAACCAGGGCAGTAATATGGATTTGGCTCTATTCCATTGTCTAGTGCACAAATTTTTGCTTCATGTAAAATATCCCTTATGAACTGTTGGATACTATCACAATGACCTATTTCGGTTGTTAAAGACTGTTCTTTTGCATCAATATCATGGTCTTTAATAATGTAGTTTGTATCTTCAATGACTTCCTTCAAAGTGTCTGGAATTGCAGCCCCAATGTTAATTCTTTTCCCAATATATTGTTTAGCCTTCTCTGCTCTAGATTCCTCAGTCATGTAGATGGCTAGAAGCCCACAGGTTTCAGACAAGTCGTTTTAAGCTGGCGGGATAAACTATGAGTTTTTGTGTTTCGCGCATGGACTACTGTATTTCCCACGTTTGCATGCCAGAATACCATTATCTTTGTTTATTTATGCACCAGAAAACAAACACAAAACTAAGTGTACCAGAAAGCTTTGCGTTGAATGTTAAATGCAAATTTTCGGTGATACGCACAAGGTCTACAGCGGTAAACTTTCGGTATGTTATTAAGCATAGTCAAATCTACAACTGTGCAAAAATTCAGCTTTGGACAAATTTTTCACAGGTTTGTGCCTTTTTAAGTCTTGGTTTCCTGGACTATATCTGTCGGCTGGCTAGCCGGAGGATTTAGCCGAGGGTCATAATATCGGCCCTAAGAAAAGAAAAAGGAAAATTTTTTACAAGTCATATCATGGAATATAACTATACAACAGCACTGAAAAGGATGACATTCTGATTTTGGAACATTTGGGGTCGTTAGTGTACGATAAGCACAGCGTAGGCAGGCCCTATCTAGGGATATTCCCCTGTGCTACCGTTCATTCATTTGGGTGGGTTTTCCAGCTTCAACAACGAACCATTATTATACGTTTACAGCTACAGGTGGAGGGAGGTGGAGTTTCCCGATCCCATTCACAAGTTATTCACAGAAACTCGACAGGGGGTCTAAGGCGCGAGGAGCTTTGCGTTTCCAGGAATATTGGGACAACATTCCCTCCCGAGAAAAGCAGGTCAAAATGTGTTGAATATGAGTACAATGACAGAAGTGATTAAGGTGGAAAGGGGGTGGGGGGGGGTGTGTGAAAGGATTTACTTGTCACGGCAGGGAACTTAGCAACAATAACGGGATGGAGGCGCGCCTTCATCTGGCTGGGGTTTTTGTCTTCTGCTCTAAATGCTTCTTCTGGCTCAACTATTGACACACAATAAATACACGGTGCTGCAGACAATTATATCTGACTGACAACTACAACACTGCTGTCCATTTATTCGATCGAGTTCATGATAATATAAGTAATAATATGATGGCGAATTTTCAATGCTAGGTAAAATCTTAAAACAATAGGTTTACACTAAAAATACAAAACAAAATTAATCCACGTATTACTCTAAACTTAGTACGGGCATAAACCTGCTGTAATTTATAAGGGTAAAACACGACACGTTTCCAGTGCAAAAAAAAAGAGAGAGAAAAGAAAATGGCATTGCATATGCACCAGTTATACATGTTTTCACAAACTATTCATGCATTAGATAAGCCACGAAGTGGTCATTTTAACGAAGTCCTATGAAAATTCATTTTTTCTTTCTTTAGCCTGTCTTTGAGGGTAAGTTCTTTGATGGCATACATGAACAAACACTTCCAGGTAAGACATATGAATTTTTTTACCTTCAAACCTTTGTCAAAATATAAACTCGTACCATATCTAATCGTACTTAAAAATATTACTAAGTACGTATATTTTTTCCAAATTTAAAATTAAAAAAGACTAATTTTGAGTTGTGCATAGCAAGATCTTTACAAAAAGGTTTTGCTGTATTTAATTCGCTGTTTTTTTTTGCTGGAATAACGATGTAAGTGCTATAACATTGTGACTAATCGTAGCCATGAATGCATTTTATTGCACGTAAGTTCAAAACCAAAAAAATTTTAAACATTGGATTGTGCATTTATTTATCCATTTCACAAACGACTAATTTGGCGCAGTTTTATCAATAAAACGAATTAGATAACTCTAAAATAAATTTTTAAGTACCAGTTTTTTAATATCACTCACTATTACAAATAACCACGCAATAGAATCAAGCCAGTAATTTTGTGTTTCTGAGAAACAAATGTTTTCTATTTTAAGTTCAGAAATAGCTATTGTTATAATTTAATTAAAGCTAATTTAAATGGCCGTTATTATTTCTTATTTTTACTTAGATATATTCAAATATAGATATTTTTAAAACTAAGATTATGAAAACTCTGGTTAGAAATCGCTTCCAATAACACACGCCAATTATTCAGATCATATTTTAATTTTTGCTTGAATTGGGGAAATGCTAAATTTTTTTTTTTCATTTTCTGTTATTTATATTTATAGAACATTTGTCTTCAAATGAATTTGATATATGGAAAGGCAGTAAGTGGATAAACAAAACTAGATTTAAAAAAGTAGTCTCAGACGTGAGCACTAATGGCCAAATTGGTTATCAATTTTCAACTAGACGATGTAAAAAAGGGACAAAATGAAAAATCGTATAAAATCTCTGCCATAATGCACAACTGAATGTTCATTCGCATTCCACACAATTTGAAAAAGAATCATAAATAAGAAACACAACTTAGAAGTCAAATAAGTAAAAAATTTCCATTTGGTGTGTTTCTGAGTGATATGTTTATAAGTTGCATGTTTCTAAGTTGTGGCAGCACTGCGAACATATCTGATCCAAAAAAGAATATCACATTCAACAAAATAAATATTTTTCCACGATTTCAACATGTTTATTTGGGAAAGAAATAAAATACATAATAAAAAATGTATTGTTGATAATATCTAATAAAAAATTGACGTAAAAATTCCGTGTCTTCTATTTCAACATTGCACTTCACAGAAAAAATTTTTTTTGGCGAAGAATGATACTTGATCAAACGAAACTTTTTGTTGATTAAATCTGATATAACGATGATCAAACGATTGACATATAGGAAATTTGAAATTTTAATTTCCTTCCCCGATATAGTAAAGTGGGGGTGCTAACTACGCATTTTTTAAAGCATGCTTAATTGTCAAAGTTTGAAACTTGATCAAACGAAACTTTTTGTTGATCAAAACTGATCTAACGATGATCTAACGATTGACGTAGAGAAACTCTGAAATTTTCATTTCCTTCACTGATATAGTAAAGTGGGGGTGCTAACTACGCATTTTTTAAAGCATGCTTAATTGTCAAAGTTTGAAACTTGATCAAAAGAAACTTTTTGTTGATCAAAACTGATCTAACGATGATCTAACGATTGACGTAGAGAAACTCTGCAATTTTCATTTCCTTCACTGATATAGTAAAGTGGGGGTGCTAACTACGCATTTTTTAAAGCATGCTTAATTGTCAAAGTTTGAAACTTGATCAAACGAAACTTTTTGTTGATCAAAACTGATCTAACGATGATTAAACGATTGACGTAGAGAAACTCTGAAATTTTCATTTCCTTCACTGATATAGTAAAGTGGGGGTGCTAACTACGCATTTTTTAAAGCATGCTTAATTGTCAAAGTTTGAAACTTGATCAAACGAAACTTTTTGTTGATCAAAACTGATCTAACGATGATCTAACGATTGACGTGAAATTTTCATTTCCTTCACTGATATAGTAAAGTGGGGGTGCTAACTACGCATTTTTTAAAGCATGCTTAATTGTCAAAGTTTGAAACTTGATCAAACGAAACTTTTTGTTGATCAAAACTGATCTAACGATGATCTAACGATTGACGTAGAGAAACTCTGAAATTTTCATTTCCTTCACTGATATAGTAAAGTGGGGGTGCTAACTACGCATTTTTTAAAGCATGCTTAGTTGTCAAAGTTTGAAACTTGATCAAACGAAACTTTTTGTTGATCAAAACTGATCTAACGATGATCTAACGATTGACGTAAAGAAAACTTTAGTTTTCAAAAGTGGGGGTGCTAACTACGCACCGGTCTCCAACTCACGTTCACATCACAGACTTGGTTTTTCTATTTAAAGTTAAACAAAATGTTTTTGTTGCATCACTTATTAATTTAAATTGTTTGGCGTGCTTTTGTATACTCTACTTTTTAAATGTACTTTCCTTGAATAAGTTTTGTTTTAATGAATAACTTTACATGACAAAAAATTAGGGATGTGCGAATCCTTGATTTTCAGTTCGGTTCGAATCCGATTTGAATCCCTGGCAATATTTTAGATATGAATCCGATTCTGAATATTAAGCACAGAATAATTAAAACTAACTGATTAATTTAAAAATAATGTGTGTTCTCTTTTTTCTAACTGTAACTACTGGCAATTATTTATTACACTGAGATTGAAATGTTTATAATTATGTAAACTTAATTAATAATAAACACTTTAAAATATGAAAACCGAAACATATTCTATTCTCCAACTCAAACATAATAAACTACACGCCACACGGAAATCTCAGTTTTATAAACGTTCAGCAAACGAAACCATCTTTTTCTCCAATAAATAGCCAAGATGTTTTTTTCTTGTAGGCATGTAATTGTTTTTGGTTTATAGTTTGCTATATGATGAAATTCGTAATCATAGTTTAAGCTCTCGAAATCTCGAAATTCTTTTAATGTCACTGTGTTAATTATTTAATTTACATATCATTCTTTGATACATCTTTCTCTATACTAACGTTAGGATCTTCATTGTGGATAAAATTTTCTCTGTGAGTGTGTGTGCATGTATAATATTCTGTGTTATAATTACAAAATAAAAATAAAAAATTACTTTTAGGCTAATCCTCAATACTGGAATACAGATTCTACACAATAAATAAAGCTCAGACAATATGGTTAGCTTGAATATGTGATGGTATATGGAAAATTATAATTAAGGATGTAAAATTATGAACAAATAAACCATTTGTGTCAGCTCAAATGTTTGTTAAACGACTGGAAGTTAGGTTGGGCACATCACTTAAAAAACAAAAGTTATTGTCAACATTATAATTGGGTTCCAACATTAATGCACACCACGATATAGTTTATATTATAATGTTTTAATAATAAATCCCGGCCAACTGTTGTCAATGGTAGATAACGAAATTCATACCTTAGGACTTCTGAAATTCCGACGAGTACTCAGTATTAGTCAACAGACTCGATTGTATTTAATTAATTTCTTCACTCATAAAATATAATCTCATACGATTATCACTTCAAAAGGAAAAACACGGCCTTCGTATTTCTTTTTAATTATTTCCTTTTAGAGGATATCAATTCTTCCATTCATTTTTTAAAACTCCTTCCTAAGCATAGAGTAATGTACATACAATATGACAATTCCAATACCATAGCACATACTTCAATATATCAAACAAACATGGCACTGAAAACTAAAATATATATATCGATTCACAAAACCAATGCAAAAAGTTCATCTGTAACAATGTTTCGTTACATCATATTATAAATATTTACGTAATATAGTAGCCTAATTTTATTTTTCACTGCTAGTATTTTTGAGCCGTATTAAATTAATTTATAACTTTTGTGTATATTCGTAATACTGTTCGAATCCATGTACGTACAACGATCTGGGTTCGGGTAATTGTGGATTTAAACCGTAGGTCTACCCGAAAATATCGGGTACTCGCACATCCCTACAAAAAAATGCTTTTTTCACATAATCGTCGCACCTCTACTTTTCAAACTTGATTTTAGTACAAAATGTGAGACAATTATGCAATAAAACACGGAAACTTACATTCTGTGAATGTTTGTGTATTTTTGTAATGATGCGTGTTGACCCCCATGTAACACCCGTGCAAAGAGGTTGGGCTGTCACGCGCGGGTCACCTCGATACAGGATGGAGATGCAGCCAGCGGTGCAACGGAACCTGCAACAGCAAGTGCGTGTATGCAGTTGGCAGCAGGCAGAGCAGCTAAAGTAAGCCCTTGTGTTTCTGTGCTGCCTGTAATATGACACATCAACCTCAACGGCTGCATATAAATATGCGAGTATGCACCTGGAACTTAAATAAGATAATCTCCTTTGAGATGTACTGTTTTAAGGAGTTATTCATGAACACCCGACAGCTATCCACTGCATGGTTAAATCATCAACTTTTTAACTGCGCAAATAATAGTAGGTAATACTTACAGCTATTGCATGATCGCACCACATCCCGAAAGGTGATTGTTCCACAACAGTACCCTCCGTTTCGAGCTTGCAGACTGTCTTCGTTCTCTGCAGAAGGAAGCACAGAATTCTTTCGAGCATCACCTTCATCTTGTTCTGCTTGGAGCCATTCTGCAATCATGAGTGACAGTGAATTGGTAATTACCATGTCTCTTTCATTAAACTAAATGATTGATGATATAAAACTTGCCACCGTCCCTTACAATGTATAGAATACATAATAAACTCTAGTGCCATTAGTACATAGTAAGTTATAAAATAACTTATTGCTTCCTTATATACATACATTTTAACTCAGGCCCTTTGGCAACATTAACAATACATATAGTATTGAAGGGTTCAAGACTGAATTTTCTGTTTACTTGGATCCCAGAAGGTACCTTGAAAAAATCCCTCGAATACAAATGTAGGTGTCCAATGTCAAAAATTTTATTAAAAAAAAAATTCTGTTATGGTATGTAAGTATAATAACTTTCCAATGGTTGATTTAAAATCTAAGTTTATGGAATTAATACATGTTGTAATTTAATGAATTTGATTACAAAAGTACATTATTGTGGGAATGGTAACATGATATTTAAGGGGAAAAAATTTACTTGGTAAACTTGAGGTTATCATCGTGACTTATTGAAGTCACATTATTTCCTTTAATATTTTCATTGCAATATTTCCTAGAGGATTTTAAGAGTAAATTGGCTAAAATATCATATAATTATTACTTACTATCAAATCATTGACTCCGAGCAACAGGACAAGGTACATGGCCGTAATGCAGGCGCTTCAAGTGGTTGAAGCTAGGCTGCATGCATTGGCCGCTGACACAAGCACCTACTTTCTTCCGTCTACAGCCTGCAACTCAAATGTTTGATGAATGTTATTGCACTAATCTACAGTAAATGTACGCATTTAGACATGTGGAATGAAATAATTAATATGAAATAAATTAGTAAAATAAAACTGAAATTTTTAATTAATGCAATGAATAGCAAATAAATGCACAAGGATGCTTTTTTAAGTTCACTTTTAGACATGACAAGATTTACAATGCAATAAGGTGTTAACCCTTCTCTCAGATTTTACACTTTACTGGATCCAACATCAATTTAATGTTGTATCATATCCTAATATCTTACATTGTCGAAAGTAAAATTTTTACACTCTCCAGCATTTCAAATAAATCTTCATCAAAATATTCTGACATGTTAACATCACCTATTAATTACAGTTACCAATGTCATACGCAGGGAGCAGTATGGTGAAACATAAAATTATCCATCCACCCTCCTGACCATTACACATCATACAATCATATTAATTGAAAAAATATGTGCACATGTCCTTACATTGCCATTCTCAGATGTGTAATTTTTTTTTCGCCCTAGTTTCAGGGGTTGTGGCAAATCATGACTTAAAAAGTATGACAGAGTAAAGGTTATTTGGGAAAAAAGTCTCTAAACTTAATAAGCTGTTGCATATGTATGTGTGCATGAGAGATTTAAAAAAAATTGTTGCATATCACATGACTGAAGTTATAGTAATAAGTAACTAACTGTACCGTTGCTATCTCTGAAGGTCGTCAGAGGCTCCTACCAACTGAGCTCCTTCCTGGAAAAAAAATTAAATTAAATTTTGTCTCAATTGTTGCATGACATACTGCATAACATGTGTACCGGGCTATCAGCTGTCATGTTACACATCTCGAATCCTCAGCAGACTAGATGGACATACTGTTCTACTATGTACATATTGATGCGTCATACTCATTGTGCATTACCAAAATTTCTTGTATAATTTTCTTGAATGGAAATAGGAGGGAGGGCGAAGCCCGCAAAAAATTGAAAAGTGTCCCGGGAAGCAAATAATTTAGTGCGGCCCCCTCCCTATTACTTTGTACACGACGCTTCAAAAAATCTTAATATTTAAAAATAAAAAAACCCTTACAGTACAGCTTACAGGAGTAGGTATATTTTGGAAGTAACAGTTCATTTTGGGAATGTTTTGGAAACTTCGTTATACTAGTGGAATATTTTTGGGATTTAATTTACATGGCATATAGGTACCTACTATATATTCTCTAATATTCCATAATTATGAATGAAACATTTCCTGGAATTCAATGCAGTGAAAATGTTTCCATTGTTTTTTTAACTCAATACATACAGCATTTAATAACTACAAGGAAATAAAAAAGTATTGCCTTTTAAGGTAGTTGTGATATGTTTGACATTCAAACACTAATTTCCGACCTTGCAGTAATCTGTAGTCGTATAAAAATGTTTTTGAAGGAATTTTTCAAATACTTACCTTCTTTAAAATAAATGAAAACAAATTTGGTTCTAAAAGGTTCAGAATTTTGTTTCCTTTTTGACTTTTTTTTACAATAATAGTTTCTATACTCCTAAACTGTTTCAGCCAAATATTTTATAAATTTATTGAAGTTTATAAAATACATTTTAATGGATTTGAATGTATACAACTGATGATTGTTATTATTTTTTAATCATTGTTATTTCCTCTTGCAGTAATGGTTGATAACACACATTAACAATTGTGATTAGGATGGTTTTGGGGTTTGTGGGGCATGAACTAATACTATGTAAACATTTTCCAGAAGTCACACAATGGTAACGGCTGCTATAGGTAGCCTTTCTTCAAAATCTGCCCAAAAACTGAAATGTTACAAACATTCAAGAGATTGTAATGCTGTATAAATAGGACTACACAAAATCCACGCACATTTTTGTAACAGTCTGTATACAGCTATAAGTCAGAAATTTTAGCAACCTGAGCTGACCAGATAAAAAATATCAGCCAGGTGACAATGCCATAAGCCATTACAAAACGAATACTTGCAGAGTAAAAATAAGTTATTACTACTGAGATGTGCCGGATCCCATTGTCAGTATTTAGAACAAAAAGAACGAGATGCACTAAAAAGTGATTTTACATCTGCCCAAAATGTTTATTAAGTAATAAAATATATACCTACATTTGTAAACGTAAGATTACTAATTTAAGAACTTTTAGACATAGAAACATTAAATTATATAAACTGTAATGTACCTACCTCGAAAGACATCCCGACAGTATGATAGTAACGATGGTCAGGTCACGAATTCGGAAATCCCAAAAAACGGTAAATTATTCCGGAAGTGCCTCAGATACACTGCAAGATGATTCCTGTCAACAAATTTAAAGATATTAAATACTTTGGAAGAACATATTAATTTCGCTGAACGAATTGGGTATGTACTAACTTTCCAACACAATGTAATGATGAAACAAAATGGTTTTGAAGCGTTTGAAAAATAATATTGGACTTAGATTTCATAAATATGCAATCAAATGTACTATCTTCAGTGTGTTTAAATAATTGAATTTCAACTAAAAAATAAAACCTGTTTGAGCAGAAAATTATGCACTTGTAAGCTCTAATGGACTGAAGAGCAAAATGTAAGTTTTTTTCCATAAACAATTATTTGTAAAATTATATTAAAAATAACTGTAAAATTACAGGTATGACAGAACTGCGTGCATTAAATTCTCTTCTACTTGAGAAGCCACAAGTGTTTGATTCTCCTCTAGTGTAGTCGGTGATGTAGATGCAATCTGCGCTGGGGATTTAATACAAACATTTTTTATGCTTTTTTATAACTTTTACTAAGTTTTCTTTTGCATTTGGATTTTGACTCAATTCAGTTTTTAGTAGCAGATGTTAAATAAATAGTTGGAGGCTATCCACTTGAATCTTGTTGATTTTTTCTGTGAAAATTGAATCCATTTATCTATATTAACGACCCACTCTGCAATATTTTAATGTGGCGTCATTTTGATTTAATAAATATGTAATTAAAAGAATTACTTAAAAGAATAAAAATCAACAAAGCAAGGTTTGATAGATCGTATAGTATAGTGTAGATGTTAATTTTAATCTAAATCAATTGCTTAAGATGACATACATATTTAATTCGATAATATAGATGAATACTGTTGGACCAAATAGCTTAAAATAACTTAGTTTTGAACCAATTTTGAAAGATAAAAATGGTTACTGTGAATCATCCTTAGAAGATATGCATACTTTTCTATAGGTCTTTTTAAAACTTAAAATTCTGTAGTACATTAATTTGATTTATCAGTCATGTACAAGTCAGCAGCCATTAAGTGCCCTAAGAGCGTCTTTTTGCGACTTGATTACAAAACATTGAAATATATCTACTATCTCAAAATTTAATATGAATGTACAGTATTGTAGCAAAAAACCTTCAGGAAGAAATTCTTTAAATAATGGTCAAAACCACATCAAAATTCATTGTGTAGTTAAGAATTACACAAAATGTTCACATAGGTTTGTAAAGGTCACATTAAGTCTCAAAAATATAACGAAAATATATAACTTTAACTACCCCAGGCATTTAAACAGAATGCTACTGAATAAAATGATAATTTATAACAAACGTATAGATGGAAACAAATGTGAAAGGAAAAGCACACTATAGTTAAGAATCCTTAGTTCTGCTGTTAAATAAGGGATAAAAATGATGTAGCGATGTAAATGATTGGCCTCGAATGTTCCTTGCTTTTGTACACAGTTCATGCACAACATTAATGCAATGTTTTTCCTCCCCTAAAAGCATTACATGCTACAAACTAAGTATGTAATAAAAGTACTAGTTTTAGTAATACAATGTAAATAGTTCCTCTGAGTCCTGGTATCGGTCCAAGAACTGAGGACTGTTGGCCGGTATCTTGGGTTGTGATGTCACTGCCACCATTTTTTTCTTTTGAAAATTTCCTAAAGCACCCTCAAAATATGACTAAAAGATCACCAAAATTATTAAAGGTGTATATTTTGAAGAAAAATTGCCAATTTGAGGGTGTATTTCCCATTTTCTTCCTCAAAATATTTAGAAATGCAACAGTCCTAAAAGTCACTTAAAACTCCTTAAAAGAATTTTTTAATTCAAGCCACTGATCAAAAATCTTGAGATTTGGTCCTCATAACGGCTGAAAAATGACACCTTGCATGTAATTTGACACTGATTACGTTTCCACTTTAAAACTAAAAAAAAATTAAACAAAATTGTTTTTTTTGTAAAAATATTTAAATTAAAAAAAAACCACATGCCATCGAATTTAAGTCTGTTTCGAACTGGCTTAATTAAACATAGTACAATTTTAATAAAATCACTGAAAAATTAAAAATAACATGAATTAAAGAAATTAAATATTAAAAAAAAAACACTCAACCCATCGAGTTTAGAATCTTTGGTTGGATAACTGGTTACAGCACATGTAAAATCTGTCAACATAACCAAATAGTTTGGAATTTTATCTGCTAGAGTGCATTAGTGCCAATCACCAACTAGTAAGATGTCGTAGCATCCACCATCTTGTCGGTCATCTTGACCGCCATATTGAAAATCCATTATTAGCAACCAAAAATTTCGGAAAAATTTACAAAACATATGAACATTAACCTATTAATATATTGATTGTATTGATACATTACAGTACTTTGATCAATCCTAGTTAGATGCCAAAATAAAATTTTTAATTAATGATACGGTACTTATTTAATAAAAAAAATTTCCCCTCATTTAATGTAAAATTAATGTTTTACCATAAAAAGTCAAGGTCCTCGAATCCACTACATAAAATTACAAGAAGTAATACAAGGCTTTTTTTTTTTTTTTACAAAATATATGCAATATGGGAATTAAATTATACTACAAGAACACATTCAAAAGTTAGCAATTCAATATGAATACAATTCTGTACTTGGTTTCACTATCTAATCCTCAGCTCCAATAGGATCACAGAAGACAGCGGCCACTAGATCATTTCCCCACACAGTCTGTTTCCTTGCGACAGAGCCGCTCGATGCTGTTTGACAGACCGCTTCACGTGGTCGCAGCTCCAGACGGGAGTTTCACATCTGCTCTTGTCCTTGAGTGGCTCTGGTTTACAGCACACACAGTCCAGCCGTCAATTATATTTCTGAGATCCATCCATCGCTACTTCATCAGTAGTTATGCTTGTACAAAGTAAACATGTACATTTACTAGATTAATATATTTAGATAAAAGTGATCTTTCAACATTCCACGAAATGCAGATTTCGACAAGTGAACCCATTAATTTTTACTTGTAATGCACCGAGCATACCGTTAGAATTTACAATAAATCTACGTCTCTACTTTTAAACAAAGAATTTAATTCAAATAAACAGATATTTCTTTGTGATTTGAAATAACTGAATCTTCGTTAAATCACGCCGTATTTCAACTTCCGAGCTGTTATGTTTCGCTCTAAACAAAGGTAAACACACACTTGTACAGAATATTTTATCTTACTGTAGACTATTTCTGAACGGTTTGTTACCATAACAAGAATACCTTCAGGATTTATTTTCAAAGTAAGTTAACTCCGTGTCCTTAATTTACGAAGATCCATGGATAATTTTAAACCAGCTTTCATCGAAAATGAAGGTGAACATTTTTTAACACTGCACAGTCTTAGGTTTAGATACATGTCCAATCGGTTGGTGCATATCTGCATGTGTGATTGTACGCATCGAGTCTCCAACCTAAAACCGGGCAATAAGAGGTGATATTTCAAAACACGTTCAATGAGGAGAAATCTGAAGGTATGTTTATTTGTAATTTTCAATATATAAAATTAAGTTTGTATTGATAAGACGATATTAATATTTAATGATAAAATATTTACAATATTTCACCTATTAAAAAGTACATCTCCAGCAAATTAAAAAAAAAATGGACAATATTGCATGTTAATAAATCATACCACATAACTTACATCCTGTTTGATTAAATTCAGAGATACGACTTTCATAATTCAAAAAGGACCGCCATTTCACGTCTTTTGCCGGTGAATAAAGAAAAATGGCAAAGTTATAAACATGATATAAAATAATTTTGTACGTTATTATTGTTGAGCTTCCTATCTTCATCTTAGTTTGCTTATATATATGATTTATTATTATAAAAACATGACCCTTTTCACTGCTTTTGGGGTCGAATATCGAAAAGCGATACTAGTACTTTACGTAATTAATTATTTACCTTTTTATGCTAAGATTCTTCCATCTAGCTTGGTTTACTATTGTGACCGTGTGCATTGGTCACAAGACTTTTCATGTTAATTTTCTGCATTTAACAACACTTAACGACCTCTTGTCCAGTAGTTTTCTTGCTTGCTTTAATGCATTATTAATTGATCCCCTCATGACCAGGCCCAGGGTTTTCCCTGTGCTTTACCTGGGTCACTTTAGTTAGCTATTAGGCAAGGCAATCAAAGAAGCGCCAGCCATGGCTACAATTGCAGCCATGACTGGTCAATAAACCCCAATAAACATGATGCACGCGCCCTTGCTCTGCATGGTTAAAACTCCACATGGTAGAGTGTATAGGCTTCGGCCTGAGACACACTTAAGTTCTTCCCTAACCTGGAACCCTCCCCCCCCCCACACACACACACTTAGATTAACTAGGAAAAAAATAGAGCAGCAGGACCATGCAGCGAGAGAGAGAAAAAGAGAAATAGTAAAAGAGAAAGATAGAAAGAGAGTGAGAAGAAGCATAGTCTGAATGGGTTTTTGAAGAATTAAGTATAAAGATTGTGTTTGTAATGGCCAGCAGTAATTTTCGAATTTCTATTTAATGTTGTTGTTGTTGTACTTAAGTATTTAAATGGTAGTTGTATTTTTGCTTGATGTGGCATCATTTGAACTTTTTTTACTTGGGGTGCTTTCGGTTTAAAGGTAAAAATGGTAACGAGTTGTGTTGAATGCTCTTAATGCCATGTTTTCTGCTTGGAATTTTTTTTTCTGTTTTTGTACTTTGAGAAAACAAGTTGTAGTGGCCATATTTATTTCAAATAATCGTTTTTTCATTAGCTCTCCAACCACCTGTGATAGAAGTTATGATATTTGTTATTTTTCTGGTAATTTACTTTTGACGTGACGTCTAATAAATCGATGAACGCCGGCTGCTCTCACGAAAAAGTGTCCCGTTACGCACATTGTCCCGTTACGCTGTGTCCCGTTATGCTCATTGTACGCTTGCACCGCATCTATCTCTCTTCCACTCGATTGGAACAACCATCGATTTGACTTTTCGAGGCACATTAAACTTGAAACACTCCCATTCGTTTTCTACTTTTCTTATCATCGTCCTATCCTTAACATAATAACACAGATTGGAAGAAGTTGAATAGCAAACATGTTTAAAAGTTATAGTTAAAATAATCTCTTCGTTAAAGTAATAAACATATTTGAATTAATGAGTGCAAATAAAAGTAAATTTATCAATTAAATTGTAGATTTCATTTCACTCGTTCTTTGTATCCATAAAAAATAGTGATAATTCAATAAAAATGATTCAATTTTATTCATAAAAGTATGCAATCTTTTTATCAATGTTTTGTTATGACGTTGTCAAGTTAAATTATCGTCCGGAAACCGACTTTACAGAAAACCAATTTTTATTTTCATCCGCAAGGTGTTGCATTTCTTAAAATGTAAAAGAGTAGTATAGGAATGTATTTCCTGGCACACGGGTTCTGGGTGTGGTGTCTGTGGCCGGTGGTGTCGGTCCACCATCTTGGATTGCGACGTCACGGCGGCCATCTTGGATGGTTGTGACCTTGACCCTTGACCTTGACCCGGCGGCCATTTTGGATCCGCCATCTTGGATCCGCCATTTTGGATGACTTAATTGTGTGTTCTCGAAAATTCCGGCGATCTGTTTTCCGCCATATTGGAT
The DNA here is from genome assembly GCF_032445375.1 of Bacillus rossius redtenbacheri. Taxonomy (NCBI): domain Eukaryota; kingdom Metazoa; phylum Arthropoda; class Insecta; order Phasmatodea; family Bacillidae; genus Bacillus; species Bacillus rossius. Next base: position 44,312,646 of record NC_086342.1, on the reverse strand, counting down.
GATGACTTCACTGTTGCAATTTTATTTACGGTCGCCATCTTTAACTTTTTTATTTATTATCCGATTTTAATGAAATTTTTTTTAAAAATTATAAAAAAAATTCAAATAATAAAAATTTAATAAAAAATATTTAAAAACATTCATTTACGACACGGAGCTCGGAGTCCTCGGTTCGAACCCGACGGGTGCAAAAAAAATTAAAAATGGCGACAGACTCCTTCCTCAATGGTGGCTGTAGGCAGACTGACTCCCACCACTTTTTTTCAAAGCATATATATCGTCACCTAGTATGACGTCATGTCCGCCATCTTGTCTTCGATGCTGGAAGCCATCATAATTGTATCGTCGGCTAGAGTGCGCTGACGCCATGTTAGTTTAATTCTTACCCGCTAGAGTGCAGTAAACATTTATTACCGAGGTGCCCCCGCCATCTTGAAATTTGGCCGCCATATTGAAAATCCGTAATTATTTAGCTAGAAATTCGGGAAAAGTTTCAAAATTCATTAAAAAAATCACTCATTAATTTAAATATTGATTCGATCGATTCCCGTCCTCGGTTCGATACCCGATCGATGCAATAATGTTTAATTTTATGTAAAAAATAATAATTTCAATAAACCATGTTCAACATTCGTAAAGAGACTCTAAATCCTCTACTACCATCATCCTATCAGACGTCAAGACTACCATATTGGAAATTCGTAATTTTAATGCTAGAGATGCGGGAAAAAGTTCCAAATTCATTAAATAAATTTGTAATCCATATACTGATTGATTGGATCGACTAAGGTCCTTGGTTCGATCCCTGGCCGATACAAAACAACTTTAATTTAAAAAAAAATACTAAAAAAGTGTTAGGTTTGAGAAAATAAAAACACCACAAGTCCTTTTAAAAAAACTTTTATTACATACATACTACACTACTACAGGTACAAAAAAACACTGACAAATTACTAAAGCCTTTTGGATTCCTCGATTCAAACAGTCTTCTTATTGTACAGACTAAGCCTTTTACATGCCTTTAAATGTCTATCCGATCCGTTCATCACCACAGCCAGAGACGGACTGAAGTTAATATCACTTATATAGTCTCACTAGCCGGTACAACACATGAGTCAAATCAATAACCATGTTCATTATACGTCTCGGAGCATTTTTTATAATGACGATGTAAGCTATCGAGACGTGAAATTAGTTTATTGCACTTATTGCACTGAAATTGTATTCTTTGAACATTATTAGAACAACCGCTTCTTTCATGTCTGCGAGCATTTGAGGAGATAGTAAATGATGCACCACAGTATTTGCACTGATGCGAAGTACGCTCTTCATTAATTGAAGTATTCAATGCTGATGAAACTTCAGCTGATGGTGGAACAGCACATATCGAAGTCTCCTCCAGTGTTGTCAGAGGCGTTGCCAACGGGATCTGCTCCAACATCGTCGGCGCCGACGTCATGGTTCCCGTAGTCGATGGTACATCCTCCATCGAGTACGACGTTAAAGTCGGTAAAGATGCCATCGAAGTCTCAAGTACAGGCAATTACGCGACTTATGCACCAGAAGAAACAAACTAGGTGATCCGTACACCGTCAACGGCAGTAACAAACTAAGCGTCCTGCTGTCTAGGACTCGTTTATATACATTAACCGGTTTGAATAATACGCTAGTCAAATCAAGAACAATTTAATAAAATACTAGAGTCAAAACAACATTAAAAAAATAGAAGCACCATCAACAAAAAAGGAAGCACATTTGGAAGCACCTTCAAAAAAGGAAAAACAATAGGAAGCACCGTCATCGAAAAGGCAGCACATTTGGAAGCACCGACTACCAAAAGGCAGCACATTTGGAAGCAGGTAATAAATGTTTACTGCACTCTAGCGGGTAAGAATTAAACTATCATGGCGTCAGCGCACTCTAGCCGACGATACAATTATGATGGCTTCCAGCATCGAAGACAAGATGGCGGACATGACGTCATACTAGGTGACGATATATATGCTTTGAAAAAAAGTGGTGGGAGTCAGTCTGCCTGCAGCCACCATTGAGGAAGGAGTCTGTCGCCATTTTTAATTTTTTTTGCACCCGTCGGGTTCGAACCGAGGACTCCGAGCTCCGTGTCGTAAATGAATGTTTTTAAATATTTTTTATTAAATTTTTATTATTTGAATTTTTTTTATAATTTTTAAAAAAAATTTCATTAAAATCGGATAATAAATAAAAAAGTTAAAGATGGCGACCGTAAAGAAAATTGCAACAGTGACGTCATCATCCAATATGGCGGAAAACAGATCGCAGGAATTTTCGAGAACACATAATTAAGTCATCCAAAATGTGGATCCAAGATGGCGGATCCAAAATGGCCGCCGGGGTCAAGGTCAAGGTCAAAGGTCAAGGTCACAACCATCCAAGATGGCCGCTGTGACGTCGCAATCCAAGATGGTGGACCGACACCACCGGCCACAGACACCACACCCAGAACCCGTGTGCCAGGAAATACATTCCTATACTACTTAAAAGTTTTCGTTAATTTTCCTATGTTTTAATATTGGTAGGCTACATAATATAATTCATTACGCTTAGTTAAATTCGGAGCTATTATTATTCATCTTTAAAACATTCTACCCCTTTTTCACCTTAGGAGTTGAATATAAAAATTGTAGTGGTTTGTATTTGTATATTAGTTTTTGGTACCCAGTATTATTGATCAAGATTAATTAAATTGAGTGATATTTTTCACAATTTTCACCTCTAAGATTTCATTTTTACCAAAATTTAAACTTTTTTTTTTGTTTTTGTATGTAAATTATTATTAGTACAGAATATCTCCTCTTTAGCTTGAATAGTTTCAGAGATAAAATTAATAATTTAAAAATCATATTTACCCCATTTTCACCGAATCAGGGTTGGAGTTTTGTAACTATATATAGCCTACCTTAAGTTAGGCAAAGATTTTTCAAATAAAAAAAAAATTGGTTTTCTGTAAAGTCGGTTTACGGACGATAGTTTAACGTGACGTCATAACAAAACATTGATGAAATGATTTATCCAGAAGAAAAGGAAATATCATATTCGGCCTGAGACTGTGACGTAATTGTTTTTTGCAACCAAACCATTTAGACATTAAAAATATTATATTCTTTGAGGAAGAAATTTTATTTTTATTTTTCTATATTTTGTATGATAAAATCTACCTCTGCATACTTTTATGAATAAAATTGAATAATTTTTATTGAATTATCACTATTTTGTATGGATACAAAGGAGTGAAATGAAATGTACAATTTAATTAATAAATTTACTTTTATATGCATTCATTAATTCAAATATATTTATTACTTTTGAAATGTTTCGTGCGCCGTATTTATTATTACAAGTACAAAAAAAACCTTTGCAGCTGCCGGGATTCGAACCGACATCCTTTGAACTCTTAAGTTAGCCATACTGAACGCACGGCTACGAGGCCATACTTGAAACATGATAGTTTCAGATGTTATATACAAATTTATACAAATTTTGTTTACGGTAGGGGAATAATATTATTTCGTTTTTATAACCTGTTTTTATAACAAATACGCATCCCAAATTCACCAAACTTATTTATAATGTGTTACAATATTTTTTAAAACATTGTGCAAAAGATCCCGGGTGTAATTTGATTTATGTGTAACTGTAAAACACCATTGTTGGTTCAAAACGTATTTGAATATTGAACATTACTTTTAAATAACCGTACCGATTGTGCTGAAATTTGGTGGACGATCATTAAATTACACAATATTAATAATTCAAACGACGAAAATATGATTGAAAAGTCAAATCGATGGTTGTTCCAATCGAGTGGAAGAGAGATGCCACGCATGCGTACAATGAGCAAACAGGACACATCCGTAGTGGGACATCCGTAGTGGGACACTTTTTCGTGTGTGCAGCCGGCGTTCATCGATTTATTAGACGTTGTCAAGTCAAAAAAGTTAATCAAAATCCTGCAAGTAGTTTTTGATTGATGCTCGAACAAATATACAAACAGATAAAAAATTTAAAAACTGTAAATAGCGCCTCAACTATTGGGACATACAATTTTTTTTCCTCTCTCACCACTCGCACTGATTTAAATTAAAAAGCGTGGTAATCAAAATTACTAAAATTAACTTCGCATACAAATTACCAAGAGCAGCAAAACAAAAAAATACCGGAAGATTTTGTAATTAAACATTTTTAATAAATGTAGCATTTGATTTCTCAGTTATGTAACTAGCCTTTTCCAATAGCCTTTTCATAATTTCTACCAATGTACATACTTTAATGCCGTTAACCGTTTTATTAGCCGTATAGATTAAATTGTGCTGAAATATAATTTTCTCTAATAAAAGTGTTAAAAAAATTGTTCGATTTTGTTACAATTAATTTAAAATGTTAAATGTGCTTGGACTCACAAACCAAGTAACCTTCAATCGGCACCTGGTAAAAAACACAAAACGGTAAACAGGGGATTCATTATTTTATGAATATACTGTATAGTGTAGTGCTTGTTCAAAGTGGAAAAACCTTTCCCAGTAAAATGTGAGTTTATCGGGGGTCACGGCAGTGCCCCCGCCAAGTCGAGCGCGAAGCAAACACTGCCGTGCCATTCTTCACTGGAACCATTTCGCCGCATTTTCAGGCCCCTATTTGAGAACCTCTGGATAAGACCAGAACACAGAAATTTTCGTCATCCAGTAAGCTATAAAATTACATTCTTAAAATAAAATTTCAAGTCTGTAGGTCATTTAGTTCCGAGTTAAGCGAAAGCAAAGTTTCGCATTTATGACACTCACTCACTCACTCATCATCAGAATAGAACTAGTACTTCCCATAAACTCAGAGAGCTGAAATTTGGTACATAGTTAGGGTTTAATGGCCACATAAACGGAAAACTATAAAAAAAAAAATAGGATAATCGAATATCTGGAGTACCTGGTGACTCTTATTTGAAAACACAAGAGCCCAACCAAACTATTAAAGATCGACATACTACCTTTACAAAAAATATTCAACTTTGTTTGCCTCTTCATTTGAAGTCAAAAATCGAAGGTCTGAAGTATCTGATGAAGAACCTTCAGCTTGTCTCAGCTGTATTAGAGATATGGTAATACCCCCTTCTACTATTGGTACATAAAAAAATCGACTGTCATTGCAAAAATCCAGCGTAGTGGTACACATCTTCTAATTTAATCTAGCCTATTGCTTTCCACTGCTGGGCGAATTGCTCCCCTTCTGCTTTTAATACGCATATAAATAAAATCAATGGAAAACTCTGGATAAGACTAGACTGGCTTTTATACTTATACTTAAACAAATTTACAAGAATAAATAGTCTAACGATTAACTTTATTCTACTCGAACATTACAAAAATTAAATGAACAAATTACACTAAATTATTAAATAATTTCGCTCAAAATTTGGTCAAAATATAAGTCATTAGACTAAGAGTGGCGGTGATACCCGCACACGTCACTAGATGGCGCTCACTGTATTTTAAAACGCGCTTACGTTTGTTTTTCCGATAACCTTATAGCTATTGCGAAGTGGCAACCGGCCGCGTTACAGTCGTTTACGACATTCTTCTACTGCGCTTGAAAACGTTTGCTAGGGATTAGGAGGGATTATTTGCATTTCGTTGATTACGCTTATTATTTCGTGAGATTTAGGCGTAAATACCGCGCCGATCTTTCAGAAATTAAACCATCTAAACTGTATAAAAGAATAAATAATGAACGCGAATGGGCAATATGAAAAACTGTTGCTACTGTACAAGGATCAGAACCGGCAAAAAGAAAAGAAATATTTGTAACAGTAAATAAAATTCTCTTAAAAAGAAAAAAAATGTGTCAAATAAGAAAATATAATAAAATAAATCAATATACCCACGTTTCTACAAAAATAAGTGAAATCCTACCGAAAACATTCTGTAAAAAAATTAGCCAAGTCTCGATGGAGCTGCTTGTTTATCTCTAAAAAGTAATGAAATCTAGACAAAGACGTGCCAAGTCTAAGGTTCCTTACTGCGATTTCTTTATTATTATAGTTAATGTTGTGCGACTTTGTCGTTGAAGGGTACACAAGGGCACAAAACCAGGTGCTCCATGACACAATTGCACCAATCTGTAGCCAGAACCGCTACCCATTGACGATGGAAAATTGCCACTTGGAAAACGTTGATTCAATAACCAGTCAATTGTAGGCTTGATAAAGCTGCGTATTTCAATAATACTTATGTGTAGGCGAGCCTGAAACAAACAGTATAAAAAATTATTTCCAGTACAGACAGACTTCTAATCATTGATAGAAGTCCGTATGTACGTCTATTTTATGTAAGATCGGTGGTAGATTTGACGCTCCAAAAAGAAGAGAGCAGAAGTCAGCATTGTCAATGCGCTGAATGCATGTGTTGCAAAATCAACAACAGCCTAAAAACTATCGTCCAATTACCTATACCAGTATGGGATACTATCTCGCTTAACAAACAGATATAACATTACGTGTAAACAAAATTGACTTGTACCCACTAACGTATAAAGAATGTTCAACGGCCAAGTCACACAACATTAACTATAATAATAAAGAAATCGCAGTAAGGAACCTTAGACTTGGCACGTCTTTGTCTAGATTTCATTATTTTTTAGAGATAAACAAGCAGCTCCATCAAGACTTGGCTAATTTTTTTACAGAATGTTTTTGGTGGGATATAATTTATTTCAGCTTGTAGTCTTTTATATGCTGGGTTATTCGACATGAATATTCAAAATATGACAAAATCTTGATCAGTATCAAATATATATAAAGCAATTGTGCATGTAAAAAATATATATAAAATATGAAGGATTAATGCGGTTTCACAAAATATGTTTCGTTAAGTATAATACGTATAGTTTTAAATATAGGTTGAAAAATAGGAACTGCGTATGAAGCTAGCATCACACAACGATACTTTTACCAGGAGTGGTAAATTCAATACATAAGTGACATGTAAATGAGTGTTTACAAAGTGGCCCACAAATATATATTTGGGAGAAGAAAACATATAAACAATATTTTACTCTGCAAATATAGCATTACGCATACACGTGCGTAATTAATATCACTCTACAACGTACGAACGATGCATAGGTAATTACTTATGCTCTAGGCAATGCATCGGAACATCAGTTATACGAAGTTGGTAAAGAGACCCTTCATAAAAGGGGAATGCCCGTGCCGCAAGAAAGCAAACAGCATAAGGCAGGTACGGTACAACGAACTTCAAACATGAGAACATGACAAGATGCAGAAAAACACACGACTAGACAGCTCAGGCATTAGACCGCGCGCATAACACCTGCAGCGACAATAGTGGGGCAGCTTACTCAACAAAGAAGTATTAAAAATGAAGATTTTCAATTAGCAAGCAAACTTATTATGCTACGCGCAGCCATACCGAACAAGAGGAATACCAAACCTTAAGACGCGGAAGCTACAGGGAAATGAATCAAAATCAATAACAAGTATTAACATTACTTTCCGATGTACAGAAGTGTCGCAAGCGGCAATGCAATATGAAAATTACAGAAAAATCACTATTGCCAGGAAATATATATATATATAAAAAGCTACAACACAAAATAAACACGACTAAAAGCACGCTGGTAGGAAGTGCATTAAATAGCAATGGAGAAAGAGTTAAATTTGGTGTAAAAATACCCAAATCAGTGTTCCGTTTTTATTAGTGCACTGTAATTGAAGGTACGGCATGTTGCGGTATTGCTTCCCTTCACCAGAGCAGAGAAAACACCAGATATACCTGCCATCGCCCAAGTATTAAGCGCAAAGAAAAGTAAAATATTTTAATAAGTGCTATTTCTCAACAACGCACCTAGTACATTCGGTCGATATTCTTGCATAGGTTATCAAATTAAAAATAAAAGGTAAAAGAAGTGACAATTAAGTGGTAAGTATAACCAAGAGATATTTTTTTTTAAAATCCAATACCTCAAATCTGACTTCACTTGGAGTGCATCGTACCAGTATGCAACAAAATACAACGCATTTAATTAGAACGAGCTAAACACCTATACATTCAATAATAAATTATTTACCTTAAAGACCAGTTGAGAGGAAAATTAATTAGAATAATAATATACTTACAATCAATATAACGATATAAAACGCCGGATTTTTCATTATTAGTTACTCCAAAATGTCAGGTGAATTTATCAATAATAAACTGTTATATATTAAAAAAATACCAAGAGGCCACAGTCCTCAAAAAACTTCCTGTTAAAATTAATGTGTTTGAAAATGTTTGAATTAAATGTCATGTAAGGCGACCCACGACCTCGTGAACTGGGAAGTGAACACGATCGGCGCAGTTGCACAGTTCTTCCCGTAAGTAACTGCCAATGGGCGCTCTCGCAGTTCAGCTCCAGGATGAGTCTGTGCTCGAAGCTGCCAGCCAGCCTCGCGGTGGCCCACACAGGCGGGAAGCCTACATTTCACAGACGAGAGACAAACACCCGAAGTACCCCGAAGTTCATGCTCGCTTTTTTTTCTTCGTTCTATCACATCGTATAAACCGGTGTGGCATTAAATGTTGCGGTCGATTAGGATAGGTTAGCTACATTATAAATACTTTAAAGCATTGTGGATGGTTGGTTATATTAGGTAAGTATAGCTACATTAAAAATACTGTAAAATCATTTTATGGTTGCTTAGCAAATAGCTTTTTAATATGTAGCTATCCAGGGCTAGGAAACAGTTTACATGATTTATTTAATGTAGCTATCCTAGCCAAATCAACCGTCCACAATGTTTTAAAGTATTTATAATGTAGCTAACCTAACCTTATTGACCATTAGTTATCATGAGTTACAAAGAACAAAAAAAAAAAAAAAAAAAAAAACCGAAGATGCACGATCGGGCGTTTGGCTCTCTCGTCTGTGAAAAGGCTTCCCCAACACAGACCACTCCACGCAACCAGACACCAGCATCCCGCCACAGCCACCCCCTGCCACAGACTCCAGAACCACTTACACCCAGACGCATCAAGAACGCACACACAGACACATGCAGCCCGCGGCCTGGGACTCTGCGAGCACAGGCACAGACAGGCACAGGCGGGCATGCGGACCGGGCAGTGACTACAGCGACGCGCTGGTAGCCGACTGGGCTGTCCGCACTAGCAGCTGGTCCAAGCCGCCTCGCGCCTAGTGTAAGTGGTGCCGTGCGCCTCTCGACTCCCAGCAGTCAGCGCATCGAACAGGCCGGGCAGAGTGAGTGGTCGCCGTTGTATCACCACGTAGCCAAAACTTCCCTAGCCTGAGTGGATGAAGTTCATCACTCGTTAAAACTGTCACGCAAAACACAGTTAATCTATGCTCCCGGGGGAATTCGTACCCATTTTAGTTGGGCCAGACGACTTACCATATTTTGTCGCAGCGGTGTGTGATGGGCGGGAGATCCTTGAGAAGAGTCTAGCGGCAGCAATGCTACCTTCCTGCAACTGGCAACTGGCTCGTTCCGGGGCCGGCGGCACGATTATATATGTCATCTGAAACTACTAATTGTCAAATATGGCCTCGTGGCTGAGCGCTCAGCGGCGCTAACGTCTAATTGTAAGGTTGACAGTTCGTATCCCGGCAGGTGCGAATTTTTTTTGTACTTGTAAAAATAAAAACGAGCACGTATAATTTCAAAAGAAATATATATATTTGAATAATGAATGCAAATAAAAGTAAATTTATTAATTAAATTGTAATTTTCAGGTAAGGACATGATAACTAATGGTCAATTAGGTTAGGTTAGATACATTATAAATACTTTAAAACTTTGTGGACGGTTGATTTGATTAGGATAGTTACCTACATTAAAGATACTTGGAAATCATGTAAATGGTTTCCTAGCGCTGGATAGCTACATATTAAAAAGGTTATTTGCTAAGCAACCATAAAATGATTTTACAGTATTTTTAATGTAGCTATACTTACCTAATATAACCAACCATCCACTAAACAGTCTATGTGATATTTTTATACTGGAGAGAAAAAAATGCGCGCGGAAAAAAAAACATCCAGGGGGTAGGCGCTCCCGATCGGCCAACTTCGGAAAGGATCGGCATTTGCAGCCAGTTGCAGGACGGTAGCATTGCTGCCGCTAGACTCTTGTGATCTTTGTGGGCTGTTGACGTAATGCCGGGATAGTGGCCGTACTGGTCTCTCCGCCGCCCAATAGACGACTGTCTCTTCTCGCGGCACTCTCTCCTCTCTCTCTCTCTCTCTTCCCTCTCTCCTCTCCTCGTGCGCAGAGCACACAGGGCCGCCAACATTCCGCGCACCACATTTCCCAGCTCGCACATCGCTCATACCTTTGAATATATATACTGTATAGAAGTCGCCAGCCCAGGTTAAAATTTCTAATACGGTTTTGAGGTAGTTGGTTAATTCACCGCTGCAATCGCCACCATCTCTAGGGCATCGACTTGTGGTGGTCCCTGGCGGACAAGTGTCCAACTCTTCAAACACCCCTTCCCCCTCCCCTAGAATGACGTTGAGCTGCAGTGAATGATAGGTGGGGGGTGCGGGGAATGACAGCGGGCGACAGTGCTGCGCTCTAACGTGTAAATAACAACTAAGACGATACAGGGCGTTACGGCAGCGCACTGCAGCGGTGAAGTTCCCAAGCTGCTCATCATGCGCTTCTGAAAAACGTAGAGTAAATCCTATCCACTCGCGACTTCTATACAGTATATATATCCAAAGCTCATACCATGAAACTTTTGTTGTTTTATAGAAATAAATCGTGTCGGGCTTACAACTTCAAAAATATAAGTTAAAAAATCTAAATTTATTTGGACCAAAAACTAACTTAATATATATTAAATAAGCGTAGAAAGAATAATAAACAAATACTGACGCAAATAAATTTACAAAAATACTTATTGCCAAGTAAAGAAGCAACATTCATAAACAAAACAAAAAACCTATAACAATGGGGAAAATATTATGGTGGTAAGTACCACATCATACATCATTTTAAAAGAGCAAAATTTTTGTCTGGGTAAATTTAGTAGTACCAATAAACTGCCAAGAAAGTAATTAATGTTTGCACATCATACATACTGACAAAATCCCCATTTTAATCTACATTAGGTTACTGTAGTGATATTCCTATTTCACAATATATTTTTATGTGCACAATGTTAAAGTGTTTTAAGACGGTAGACTTACAGTTGGAAAGAAAAGTATGAGTTCGGTACACTTCTTATTTGTTCAGATTGTTAAGAATGTTAAAATGAAATATTATAGGTGATAAAAATATTTCCTCAAAGTGCACATTTTGAGTTTAACAACTATAGGCTACAAAAACTTTTGGATATCGCTTGAATTAGAATGATCATTGCTAATGTAAATTTAGTCAACGATGCAGTGAAATAAGCGTAAAATTATAATAAAAATACACATGATTTGATTATGTAAATTTATTTGTCTATCACATAATTAAAATACAGCAATCGCTATGCAGTATTTATCAAACCATAACATTCGTAAGTTTACACAGTTGATGGTAATTTTACTTAAACAAAAGCTACATATTTATCGAAATATTAATTATTGTGTAATTGAAATAAATTATATTATCTTGTGGAGTTTTCTACTAAATGTGACGAAATGTTTAAGTCATTTGTTGGGGTGCCTATAAGAAACAAAGTTAACGAAAATGCATAACATATTTATCGAAGACATTAAATTTAATAAATGTGTGATTGAAAAAAATTATACATTGTAGGGGGGGGGGGGGGTTAGTATTTATTCAATTTCCTCAGAAGACTTAAAACATTTCTACTAATTGTGACGAAATTATTAGTCGTTTGTTTATATGACTGGAAGAAACAAAGTTAATGAAAATGCCTAACACATTTGTCGAACACTTTTATATTAATGAATGTGTGATTGAAATAAATCACATTATCTTGTGGGGCCAGTATTTGTTGAATTCTCACAGAAGACTTGAAACACTTCTGCTAAATGACGACATGTGGAAGTGCTGTGTCGGGATGGCTGGGTGGAAGGAAGTCGGTGGGCGACTCCGGCAACGAGGCCTGGCCGCAGTCGCCGGAAGACGAGCGGCTATCAGCGCTCGGGCCTGCTCGTATCTGCTCGTGTCTGCTCGTATCTGCTCGTGTCTGCTCGTATCTGCCCGCGGCCGGCAGAACTGTTCGAGTCTCCGAGCGGCGCGGTAAGAGCATGTGGACTGCAGTGCTGCTGTTCGCGGCGGGCGCGGCGGCGCTGAGCGCAGACATCTTCTTCCCGGACACTCGCGACTCTCGCCGCACCCCGGGAGCCCAGGTGAGCGGGGGGCTCGATGGCATTCCACTCACCTCCACGTCGACTGCAGACAGCTGGCGATCCACCTGTCCTCACAGGAATACCTCCACGGTCCATCGGTCCATGCCGCCGCCGATCCATCATATTGCCATCCGGGGCAGTAAGCGTGGGCGAGGCCAGAAACCGAAGTTTCTATAACTCGCTAAGTGCATGGTAAATCAGGTGCACCCCACACTGGTGTAGAATCATTTGAATCGACGGCGGGGGGTGCGTGTCTTGTGGGATAGGTTTGGCACACGGGCCTGTGTGTGCGCTGGTAGGTTGTGTAATGCTAGAGAAGTTACGTGTAGCTAATTCGGCGGGGGAGTGAAGCTCCCCACCAGCTAGATCGGCTAACTGGCGTGATGTGGAGTCGTGATTGGTGTGCATTAGAGGCTTGTCGGTGTGCTGTAATCAGTCCATGGTGGAGTAAAAAACCTTAATTGTATCGTATTCCTTTCTTATGCATATAGATAATATACCATCAAATATTGCTTTTTTTAAGTAACCGTATGATTATTGATAAGAAATTTGTGTTATGATTTGAAAAATGGTTGGCAAAATATAAGCACTTTGTAGCAAAACAGTTATTTATTTAATACACACCATTTGATTTGTTTCGATTTTTCTCGTATTTTCTGATGGTTTATTCGATGGTTTCTGATAGTTTTAGGATGGAGTCGCGACCCACCGTTTGGGAAGCGCTGTTCTGGGGTAAAAGAAGTGTTTGTCCTCAGCAGCACGTGGGTTCGAGTCCCTCCCGCGATACCGCCGAGAAACAAGTTTCAACAACAGCTCAGAAGTAACCCGGCATCATCCTTATCACAGACACCCACACATAACCTCTACTTCCTTACAACGGGACAGCCATGTATCGCTTTAATACTATCTTTGTATTAGGTGTCTTTCGACAATCTTCAAAACTGAAAAGAAAATAATAATTTTACTGATACTATAATTTTTAAAGCAAAATTTCTCATACAGTTAGTGCAATAGAAGTACCCTATATAATCGTTTGAATACTTAGTCCTGTAAATTTTAAGAAACTTTTTATGCAGATATAATTTTCGTTTTAACATTTAGAAAGAACGCATTGGTTTATGTTGTTTAGCTGTTTTTCTCTCAATTAATTCAACACCTTATTGTGTAACAGTAACTTTCATCCTACCATGCTTACTAATTTTTTTTTTGTATTTTCTATAATCACACTTGTTTCCACATTATTTGGTAACCTGATAAAACGGTCGTTGTTTGATTATAATTAATCACTTTCACATACGCCAGGTACTCCATTCAAAGAGTGCAAAGAATTAATAACGAATAACCGTATTACACTCCACAGCATTATACGCGATTAAAAAATTGGTTGTCTGTAAAGTCGGTTTACGGACGATAGTTTATCGTGACGTCATAACAAAACATTGATGAAATGATTGCATACTTTATGAATAAAATTGAATCATTTTTATTTTAATAATAAAAGAATAAATACTTGAAATTATACTAGTAATCAGATTTTTAAAATGCAAGAATAATTAACCTTTATTGCCGAAATTGTTGTTGTAATAAGCAATGAAAACCACATTAACTTTTCACTTCACTTTATAAACATACGAGTGGAAGATAGATGGATGCGGCGCAAGCATACAATGAGCGTAACGGGACACAGCGTAACGGAACAATGTGCGTAACGGGACACAGCGCAACGGGACAATGTGCGTTACGGGACACTTTTTCGTGCGTGCAGCCGGCGTTCATCGATTTATTAGACGTTGTCACGTCAAAAATTAAAGACAATCCAAATTATACACGTGTGAAAGTATTTATGTGCATTATGTTGCACAACAACAACACCTGGAGGACTAAACACATGAGTGTAGAACTCAAATTACGAGTCACGCTACAGTAGACTCGAGACATTCGGCCTCTAAGCTCCTATAAACGGACCTCGAAGATGATACAATTCAGTCTAAAATCTGCAATTGTTTCTTACCTTGGAGCAAGAATACCTATCTAGAGTTTATTATTGAATAAAAATAGCACATAGTACATAGTAGCGACATAAGATATTAAATACAGGTAAACTAAGTAAAAAGAGCCAAATGCATCCGAAAAAAAATAAACTTGCAAATTATAAAAATTCACACGGCAAAGCACAAGATAGGTATTAATGGGTAAAAGCGTCTTATTGTAACGATTAAAAATGTTTTATCGAAGTTATGCTTTTCAGCAAATAAAAATTACATGCAAAAAAATTCCGAAAGGTTACATTTTCCCCCTCCAAAATTCGTTCTACTGAGATAAATTACAATGCTATAATACTTTAGACAAACTTCCACGTTTGCTAAAAATATGTAATAATAATATATTTTATTTCCCCTTTTTTAGACTTAGTTAACAATATTCACTTAATTAACCAGGAAATTTAGCACTCACGAAAGCAAGCTTGTATGTGAGTGCATCTAGTCACTTCAAATTACATGCGGTATTTTGACAAATGTAAAAAGTTATAAATGTATAATAACTGAGAAATAAATATATAACATATAACCTAAGAAACTTTAAATTAGTTTTTGAAGAAGTGCTGAAGAATATATTTAAAGTCAATTCCAGCTGAACGATGGTAGACGAGCTGTAGGGACTCGGGAGTGAGACGAGCATGTCCTGGCGCAGACAGGACGAGCCCGCGGGGCTGTGGTCTGCGCAGGACGCGCGGTTTCCCGCCGCAGGACCTGCACGCAGCCACAGACACCACAGCGCGCCCGGCGTGTCGCTCTCCTGTGGCGAGGATAGCAGCACTCACATGAGCACCGCAGCCACTCATATGTGCACAGCAGCCACTCACATGAGCACAGCAGCACTCACATGAGCACCGCAGCCACTCACATGAGCGCCGCAGCATTCACATGAGCGCCGCAGCATTCACATGAGCACCGCAGCCACTCACATGAGCGCCGCAGCATTCACATGAGCACCGCAGCCACTCACATGAGCACCGCAGCACTCACATGAGCACCGCAGCCACTCACATGAGCACCGCAGCACTCACATGAGCGCCGCAGCATTCACATGAGCACCGCAGCCACTCACATGAGCACCGCAGCACTCACATGAGCACCGCAGCCACTCACATGAGCACCGAAGCACTCACATGAGCACCGCAGCCACTCACATGAGCACCGCAGCACTCACATGAGCACCGCAGCCATTCACATGAGCACAGCAGCATTCACATGAACACCACAGCCACTCACATGAGCACCGCAGCTACTCACATGAGCACCGCAGCACTCACATGAGCACCTCAGCACTCACATGAGCACCACAGCCACTCACATGAGCACCGCAGCACTCACATGAGCACCGCAGCCACTCACATGAGCAACACAGCACTCACATGAGCACCGCAGCCACTCACATGAGCACAGCAGCACTCACATGAGCACCGCAGCATTCACATGAGCACCGCAGGCCACTCACATGAGCACCGCAGCACTCACATGAGCACCGCAGCCATTCACATGAGCACCGCAGCACTCACATGAGCACCGCAGCCATTCACATGAGCACAGCAGCATTCACATGAGCACCGCAGCCACTCACATGAGCACCGCAGCCACTCACATGAGCACCGCAGCACTCACATGAGCACCGCAGCACTCACATGAGCACCGCAGCCACTCACATGAGCACCGCAGCACTCACATGAGCACCGCAGCCACTCACATGAGCAACACAGCACTCACATGAGCACCGCAGCCACTCACATGAGCGCCGCAGCACTCACATGAGCACCGCAGCCACTCACATGAGCGCCGCAGCATTCACATGAGCGCCGCAGCACTCACATGAGCACCGCAGCCACTCACATGAGCGCCGCAGCATTCACATAAGCACCGCAGCCACTCACATGAGCACCGCAGCACTCACATGAGCACCGCAGCCACTCACATGAGCACCGCAGCACTCACATGAGCACCGCAGCCACTCACATGAGCACCGCAGCACTCACATGAGCACAGCAGCATTCACATGAACACCGCAGCCACTCACATAAGCACCGCAGCTACTCACATGAGCACCGCAAGCACTCACATGAGCACCGCAGCACTCACATGAGCACCACAGCCACTCACATGAGCACCGCAGCACTCACATGAGCACCGCAGCCACTCACATGAGCAACACAGCACTCACATGAGCACCGCAGCCACTCACATGAGCACAGCAGTACTCACATGAGCACCGCAGCATTCACATGAGCACCGCAGCATTCACATAAGCACCGCAGCCACTCACATGAGCACCGCAGCACTCACATGAGCACCGCAGCCATTCAAATGAGCACCGCAGCACTCACATGAGCACCGCAGCCATTCACATGAGCACAGCAGCATTCACATGAGCACCGCAGCCACTCACATGAGCACCGCAGCCACTCACATGAGCACCGCAGCACTCACATGAGCACCGCAGCACTCACATGAGCACCGCAGCCACTCACATGAGCACCGCAGCACTCACATGAGCACCGCAGCCACTCACATGAGCAACACAGCACTCACATGAGCACCGCAGCCACTCACATGAGCACCGAAGCACTCACATGAGCACCGAAGCCACTCACATGAGCACCGCAGCATTCACATGAGCACAGGCAGCATTCACATGAGCACCGCAGCCACTCACATGAGCACAGCAGCACTCACATGAGCACCGCAGCCACTCACATGAGCACCGCAGCCACTCACATGAGCACAGCAGCATTCACATGAGCACCGCAGCCACTCACATGAGCACAGCAGCATTCAAATGAGCACCGCAGCACTCACATGAGCACCGCAGCATTCAAATGACCACAGCAGCATTCACATGAGCACCGCAGCCACTCACATGAGCACAGCAGCATTCACATGAGCACCGCAGCCACTCACATGAGCACCGCAGCACTCACATGAGCACCGCCGCACTCACATGAGCACCGCAGCATTCACATGAGCACCGCAGCCACTCACATGAGCACCGCAGCACCAACATGAGCACCGCAGCCATTCACATGAGCACAGCAGCATTCACATGAGCACAGCAGCATTCACATGAGCACCGCAGCCACTCACATGAGCACCGCAGCACTCACATGAGCACCACAGCCACTCACATGAGCACCGCAGCACTCACATGAGCACCGAAGCCATTCACATGAACAACACAGCACTCACATGAGCACCGCAGCCACTCACATGAGCACCGAAGCACTCACATGAGCACCGCAGCCACTCACATGAGCACCGCAGCATTCACATGAGCACAGCAGCATTCACATGAGCACCGCAGCCACTCACATGAGCACAGCAGCACTCACATGAGCACCGCAGCCACTCACATGAGCACAGCAGCCATTCACATGAGCACCGCAGCCACTCACATTGGCGCCGCAGAACTCATATGAGCACCGGGATGTTTCCTTAGCTGTTCAGACTACAATCACGATCGTCACTTCAACGTAAAACAAACACACTAACTACTATTTTCTCTCAAATAAACAACTAGAGTTTTAAATAAACAATATATATCTATATATATAAAAATGAAACCGTTTTCCTTGGTCACGGCATCACGCGTGAACGGCTGGACCGATTTCACTAATTTTTGTTGTTGTTGTGTTTGCTATGGTCAGGAGAAGGTTCTTATGAAAGAAAAAATTAAGAAAATTGTGTGGAAAATTAGAAAATTTAAGAATAATGAATTCCTATTTCCCTTGGTC